>NC_091741.1:61398997-61516497 GCF_043380555.1 Nothobranchius furzeri | reverse complement strand
TGGAAACACTTTTTCTCATCTGGCCAGGGAATGTCTTGGGATTCCTCTGGAAGAGCTGGCCAAAGTGAATGAGGAGAGGGGAGTCTTAGGCTGCTGACCCCGTGACATAACCCCAGATAAGCAGAAGAAAATAGATGATTGAAAACTTTCAGACTGAACCCCATGGGCTTTCCAAAATCTAAACATGTGGACATTTTCATTCCCAAACCAAGTATCGCTGTGCGTGAAAGTGTTTACTTTTATTTTGAATAATGTAGCCAGCTGAAACAGCATTTAAGAAGAATATCGAGAGAACCATTTTAATCCGGATTTGTTGAACTTCAAAAATTCATCAAAAGCATTTGGCACCTGTAATGCTTCTTTAAGAACTAAGTCACAGACAGCTGAAAGTAAGTGAAAGCATCAACAATGTGAATCAACTGACTGACCTAAGAAAAGAACTGGCGCTTCTCACAAAAGCAGCTAAAAACCACCACTGCTGCCTTCAGAGTTGGAACAAACCTTTTCAACTCTTCGTTTTTATTCAAGCCATTGGAAACATGTGAACACTGCAAAAGTTCTTCAGAAAAACCAGCCAGCAATTCTGTCAGTGGGATCGTCTCTTCAGATACAGAAATGGATCCCCAACAACACTGAGACAATGCAAATAAATGGTTTAATGTTGTTTTAAGGTTGCTTAACTGCATCTAACACAGGAAACCTTGAATTTGCTTGTTGAAAAACTATGCCTCTAGACTACCAAGGCATCCTGGAGCCACACAAGTATCATAAAGCCCAGATAGTAAGGTTCAGTTGCAGGTCATAGGCCATTCAGAAACATAATGGGCTCTAAGATTCTGCTAAAAGCACTCAAGAATGACTGAGAGCTTTTCTTAAATGGCCAAACATGAGCCCAGATCAAAGATCTACTAGTGATAAAAGCTAAAGTAAAGCCCAGATAGTTTGTTGGCAGTGATCACTACAGGTTCCTCACCATTTCTTTTGTTTGAGCAAAGTATGTTTAAAGGAGAAATCTGTATGATTTGGGCTTAATATGGAAAAAAGTAAGAAATATTAAGATTTGATTAGTTTGCTGTTGTTTAAGAGCAGATTGTTTTTTTTTTTGTGTGAGTTGTGCGATGGTTCAAATTAATGTGCCCTTATGTGTCTCTACGAAGTGATGCTGGTACAAACAAAAAGTGCTATAAAAAAGCACCCAAACCACTTCCTGAACAATAGTCTAAGTCCCGGACCATTCCCAGAGTGCCTGTCAAAACCACTCCCTCCCTGGGGCACTTCTAAATCCTTCACCACAAACTCCAAGCCTCATTGGATCTGCATGACAGAAAACTCCTCACAATAAAGAAAAACACGTATATCTGCAATATGTCATCTGCTGGGAGTCTCCATGGTGCCAGGGACAAAAAGTCCAGTTTATATTTACTGCCAGTACCAGATATAGATAGAGATCAAGTCAACTGTCTTCTTGCCATTTTCCCCCTTTCATATCAGATCACAGCTCTCCAATCAGCCTTGATTCATGTTTTTCTTTTTTCTCTGCGACCCAGACTCTTGAACAACGGATGTGGGGAGTCTAAAGACAGCAGAGTAACAATAACACACGAGGCAACAGTAAACACGTCATCACTCATGATTAATGGTGTGGTTGTCTGGCCCAGTCGACAACAAATATTTCACTTTGTGTCAGCTGAGGTTCAGGAGAATTTATTCCCAAAAGCTGGCCTGGAATCAGATACGTGACAAAGAAAAACATCTCCTTCAGCACACGTAAAGCTTTAAGGAACCCTGTTGGGCTAATTAGGGCTGAACCATGCAAAAGAACATTGTTCTAGTGAGGCTTCCTTCTGGATTTTGTTTATTATTAAAGTTAAAGGGAATTTTGGAGGCGGGGGACTATATTAGGACCATATTTGATAACTTGTGCACACTTTTGAGTCTTTATTTGCAGCCAAGACCAGAAACATTATTGTTTAAATGCTCAAACAAAGGTTTCATTCATTCACTTAAAAAATTATATATATATAACATTAAAGTAAAAAAGGACACTGAATGGCCATTAAAGGGATATCATTCAAATTTTTCATATTTTTAAGCCATTTTCTTGAGCCAGTATGTGCTAAAATTACCCTTTACAGGAATAATAAAAGGCCGCCCAGCCCCTTTCGCCCCGTGGCCAGAAGATTCCACTTGCAACTTCACCCCTACTGCACTGGAAGCATCAGCGGCACGGAACGGCTGTCACGGGTGCGCAGGTGAGTGAAGCGGAGGTGAGGATCCAAATGCGGGGAAGAAGGCAGGCAGGCAGACAGGAACGTTTCAGAGGGTTTTTAATCACGGACACACGGGAACCAGCTCAGTGGCCTAGTGGTAGAGTGTCCACCCTGAGACCAGGAGAACAGGGTTCGAGTCCTGGTCGGGTCATACCAAAGACTTTGAAAAAATGGAATCCAATGCCTCCCTGCTTGGCACACAGCATTAAGGGTTGAATTAGGAGGTTAAACCACCAAATGGTTGCCGAGCGCGGCTGTCTCTGCAGCTCACCGCTCCCCCAAGGGATGGGTCAAATGCGGAGAACAAATTTCACGAACACATCAGTGTGTGACAGCTGATGGGACTTCAACTTTAACTTTGACATGACAACAATGGACAGAAAAGGGACACAAAACTGGGAGGGATTAAATACACGAGGAGCTGGAATCTACAGTGATTGGGAGACGAGAGGCAGGTGGGAGCAATCAGGAGAGACACAGACCTTAATAGAATGGGGAGACAGGACATGTTGTGACAGTACCAAGACGGAGTCTGGGGGGCTGGCGTCTGGGGCACAGGAGGCGATGGGCGAGGACAGGGCTGGTGGTGACTGGAGGCGCTGCTGACTTGAGTGGAGGCAGCACTAACTGGAGTGGAGGTGGCACTGACTGGAGTGGAGGCGCTGAAGGAGTTGACTGGAGTGGAGGCGGGACAGCTGGAACCAGAATTTCTGGAAGCGGGTCCGCTGACTTGGCTGGAGTCGGGACCACTGAAACCAGAATCTCTGGAGGTGATTCCACTGACTTGGCTGGAGGTGGGACCGCTGGAACCAGAATTTCTGGAGGCGGGTCCGCTGACTTGGCTGGAGGCAGGACCTCTGGAGGCAGGCCCGCTGATTTGGCTGGAGGTGGAGCCTCTGCGGGCGAGGCCGCTGACTTGGCTTGAGGCGGAGCCGCCGCAGGCGGGGCCGCTGACTTGACTGGAGGCGGGACCGCCGCAGGCAGGGCTGCTGACTTGACTGGAGGCAAAGCCGCTGCAGGCGAGACAGCTGAATTGACTGGAGGCAGAACCACTGCAGGCAGGGCTGCTGACTTGACTGGAGGCGGAGCCGCCACGGGCGGGGCCGCTGACTTGACTGGAGGCAGAGCCGCCGCGAGCGTGGCCGCTGGCTTGACTGGAGGTGGGACGCCGCAGGCGGGGCTGCTGAATTGACTGCAGGCAGAGCCGCTGCAGATGGGGCCGCTGACTTGACTTGAGGCGCAGCCGCTGGGGCCTCTTGGACAGGCTGGGCCGGGGGCAGAGCCTCTTGGACAGGTTGCTGGAAGACCAGGGATGTTAGGGTCTCCACCTGGAACTCCTGGAGGCTGAGGATTTGACAAAGCCGGACCAACTCGGCTTGGAGGCCAGCGAGCTCTGTTGGATGGGCTGCCAGCTCGGTCCCTTGGCCTGGAGATGAGGGAGGAGATGACTGGACCGGAGTCAGAGGCTGGGGGTCCAAGCTGGCGCGCCAACATGGGTAGCGGTGAGCCCGCAGTGCAGCTCTGGGGCTGGAGGTGACTGTGGAGCCTGGGTTCCTTCCCAGCGCCGTGGGCCAACTCCGCGGAGCACACAGCCAGTCTGGTGCCCAAGTAGCAGGAGTGGTTCGGCTGCGTCTCCCACTCCAACCTCCTATGTAGCCGGCCGGTGGCTTAGGGTGAGCCACCGGAGCAGGTACTCCCAGGGAAGAGTTTCCCCGCTGGATCCAAATGCGGGAAAGAAGGCAGACAGGAAGACAGGAAAGTTTTGAGAGGGTTTTTAATCACGGACACAGGGGAACCAGCTCAGTGGCCTAGTGGTAGAGTGTCCGCCCTGAGACTGGGAGAAAAGGGTTTGAGTCCTGGTCGGGTCATACCAAAGACTTTGATAAATTGGAAACCAATGCCTCCCTGCTTGGCACTCAGCATTAAGGGTTGGATTGGGAGGTTAAACCACCAAATGGTTCCCGAGCGTGGCTGTGTCTGCAGCTCATTGCATCCCCCAAGGGATGGGTCAAATGCGGAGAACAAATTTCGCGCACACATCAGTGTGTGTGACAACTGATGGGACTTTAACTTTGACATGAAAACAATGGACAGACAAGGGACACAGAACTGGGAGGGTTTAAATACGCGAGGAGCTGGGATCTACAGTGACTGGGAGATGAGAGGCAGGTGGGAGCAATCAGGAGAGACGCAGGACTGAACAGAATAAGGAGTCAGGACAGGTTGTGACTACAGCAGCGGAAAGGTTTACTCGCAACAATTTCTGCACTCCACTACACACTGGGAGAGTCTCAGCCATGAAGCAGCTTTTCCGCTGTGCTTCTCGCTCAACTCACGAGATCACATAATCCCCCGAGACTTCTGCCATCCTCGTCGTTTAACTCGTGAGATCACAAAATCCCTCCAGTTTATGCCATCTGCCATTAAACCCAAATGAAAGATTACATTTTATATCCCTGTTTGGTGTCATATATGATGTTGCTTCTCTCCACTGCCAGGATTAAAGCTATGAAAAACCGCTGCACTTCTAGAACGATGCAGAGAGTAAATAGGCCGTTAGGTCAGTTGTACATAGATATAAAATCTCATCGCCACAATAGACTTATTATGAAAATTGCTGGGGATTTTACACTGAAAACGTGTGATTTCCTGTCTAGCCCTGTGTTAACTGCAGAAATCGAACCGAACCTATTGGCTGGTTTGAATCCCCCCATAGACTCCAATGGAATCTATTTGAAGCTGTGACGTTCCACTGCCGTTGTGCGCCGCTGATGCTTCCAGTGTGCAGTAGGCTTCAGAGTGCTAGTCCAGTCTGTTGGGATGGAGCTGACATACCTGGAGCTAGAGTACCTGGAGCTCCTGCAAGTGTTAGATCATGAATACAGCTGATTTGATTAATTTAGTGATGAATCACTCGTGTAGGCACTTATTAACACTGAGGGGACATTTCAGCTGTAAGATTAAGGTGTTAACAAGATATACGCATAGCGAGGAGATAGGTTTTGCTTTCTGATCTACAAACAGACACTAGGGGGTGCTAAAAGCAAACCATAACTGCCAAGTCTCCCTTTAAAAGTGAAATTTTGTGGAATTTTTATGTGAAATAACAAATTTGAGAATTCTTTACCAATCTGCTGGATTTTCATATGTGGTTCACAATATTTATTCTGTATTATTTAAATTTTAATAATCAACCATGTAACAATTTACTTTCTTTGTGTAAAAATTACTTAAATCATAAAATGTTGAACCAGGAGAACAAACAGTTCGAGGGGTCTTCATCCAGAATATAGTCGACAGACTTTGCTTTGTTCTATGATGTGATCAGTCTGATTTATATCTGTTTAAAATTTGGCAAAGAGAAAATTTTGAATCTGATATGTATTTATTTATTGATATTCTCACAGGACATAAATATTGTGCCTCTTTATCAGAAATACAAAACCAGCAGTAACTGAAGAAATCTTCAAATCTCTGTTTGTCTACTGATCAAATTAGAGCTGGCTGATTATCAGGGCATGATTCATCATTTTCCATCTCTCCACCTCTAAACTCATTAGTGGATGTGGGTTGTAGATTCCTGCTAATTACACACCATCTGATCTAATGAGATATGTGGTGTAATCAGTCCATGCACTCTGCAGAGAATCCTAAACCGGAAATCCTGTTTTTTTATAGTACTCCATAAATTCACCATAATTAAAAAACATAATTTCATAAACAGGTATTTTATTAAAAATATGCTAAAATAATACTATATAAACGACTGCATACATCAGAGAAAACAATTAACATTGATAATTAACTAATTTGTTTTCAGTTTTTCGGGCAATGGCCCTTTCAAACTAACTGTTCAAATCCATTGTCTTCATCTGGTGATACACTGAAATAGTTGGCATAGAGGTTGAATGAAGAGTTTCTTATGCTGCATCGTCTCCACTGTACTTGCTCAACCTTAATTCTGTCTTTTCCTTTTAGCTCTAAATTATAATTTTATTTGTGTATATTTTTTATTTGTGTTCTCCTGTTTGTTGTCGTGCCATTTCTTGCTAATTGTGAAGCACATTAAATTGCCATGTGTTTGAAATGTGCTACATAGGTAAAGCTGCCTTGCCTTGTCTCTGTCAAAAGTGAGCCCAAGTCTCCTCCCCTAAAGCTTGCTTTACAGTCATTTTTCTTCTCTTCTCTGTCTGGTTCGATGACGTCAATTTGGTGAGCCGAACATTTTCAGTCCGTTAAGTATTTTCACACAAAAACTAAAATAACTTGTCTGAAATAAGCACTTCGTTGGCATCAAAATGTGTTTTTGAAAATTCACGAACATTAATAGTGAAATCCATGGCACATACTGCATCAGAAAACAACTTTTATCCTTCCATAGACTCCCATTCATTTTTTAGGGCAGTTATGATCCATGGTCTAGTAGATGGGTGACTCGGGCTCCCTATAGAATGTGAGTGCAAACTTGCTGATGGAGAAAATGAACTAGGCTTAAAGGCCAAAACACATCATGGAGAAAAAACAATAAGGTTACTTTATTACATCTTATGAAAATAAGTTTAGTAAAAAAATCACCAGACAACTAAAAGCCTTTTTTGAAAACTTACTATCAGATCATCAGATGTACAACACATGAATGGTTGCTGATTAGTTGAATGACATTTAGTTCCCATTATTCAATATTTCTGGACCGACTCTCATATAATCACAACTTTCTAAAACCATTCCCTGAAGGCGAACTTTAAAGGTCTTTGTTGAAACACAACAGTACATATTGAGTTCATTTTGAGCCACAGTAAAGGTCAGGTGAACTCCCCAGTTTGTTTCAAACAAGCTTCGTGAACTTACAATGGCTTAGAGAGTGGCGGTGATTCTCCTCCCTGTGGTTTTGTAAAATTAGACACCACAGAGGTTTTTGTATCTGGATATGCAAAAGGACAACAGCTGTTACTCTTGGTGTTCCAACAGGAAGGGCGTAAAGATCCAAACAGTCTCTTCTTCCCTTTAATTTAGACTAACTATAGCACCACAGTGAAGAACCAAGACAGGCATGAGGGTGAAGTCTCTTGTTCTTTAAAGAACCAGCATAAATTATTTTGCTAATGCTAATGATGCCTTGTCCTTTCCTCAATTATACCTATACCCTCAACTTTCTTCATTAAAGCTAATGTTGCAGAGTGTCAAAAGATGAACCTAGCATGCATTTTCATGGACTGTGGGAAGAAGCCAGAGTGCATGGAGAAAACATGACCAAGCACGGGGACAACAGACAAACTCCACATAAAAAGGCTCAAGCCAGGAATCCAACCAAAACAAAATAACAACTGTAATTTAATAAAATGTTAAACCTTAAAGATGGCAAATAGAAGCATTGCTTGTTTATTACTGGACCAGCTGGTTGGCACACAAATGGCAAAAGTTTAATCTAAAATGAAGCTAAACAAATATCACATTTAGGCAGCTTATGTTTTCAGAAATATTGCGACAAACTTCCTGTTTGAAGTGAGATGTTGTTGGACAGTAAGGTGGAAAGTTGCATGCAGCCACAAAGTGACCAATGTGTTCTACATTGTACTATTCTAAAGACATCGTGATTGCATTGCATGGATCTGTGAAGCCACAGAGAGAAAAGCTGTTAAAAGGAAATCTCCACAGATGACTCACACTCAGTAACGGCCTCAGAGTACATGAATGGATAACAGACAATAAGCAGAGGTCAAGGAGAGTCAGAGGGGGGCTCTAAAAATGGCTCAACAGTCTAAATAAGAACAAGCACTCACAGATCACCCCCATGTGATACTATCTTTTCCCTTAGAAGTCTGATTAATATGCCGTTATTTATTTTTGCTGCAAACAGAACACAGGCAGCCCTGGCTCCAGGGAATCCAGTATCTGTACGGCCACTGTCAACTAGTTACACCTGAAGAGAGAGGAGGTCTGGAGCAGACAGAGGGCCTAGGAGAACAGCAGACATGAACGTCAGAGGGCAAAAAGAAGCTGCAGGCTGATAACAGATGTGCCGGTCAGAAGAAGAGGAACATGATGACGTTTTCCATAAACTGATGGAATTCAGATGAAGTTAAACTCTGAGCTTTTGGGCTCAGGTGCTGATCCGATATCTGATAATAACCTGATTCAGATTCATTCAGCAGGATGTTAGAGAAATTTGTGAACTTGTTACACAGGCTAGCCTAAATAAATAAACAACCTAAAGTCAACAAAAATAAACAAGCTGACAGAGGACAGCTCAGAGGTCAGAGGTCATGAGATCTACAGCCTCAGAGAGGAAGCTTCTCTTCAACCTGTCTGGATTTTGAGGCAGCTCAACATAGTGCTTGAGAGACAGAGGGTGACTAGCTCATGAGCTGGAAGGATGGGGACCCAAAGGACACTCATTAAAATGCCTGCAAATCTAAAGTTTCAGCCTGTGATGCCATTGATACTATTATAAAACAACTTATCTTTTTTCCCTCCTTATATAAAGGTCCACATTACTTGTATGTTTAATACATTTGCAGTGGTCTCTATTAGGAATTGATGCCTTGTAAGGTGTACTCTGGGGAGTGGGCTCTGGTGTGCCTGTTTGAGAATGTAGAATTCAGCCAGAGGAGAAAGTAGCTTCAGACGACCTGATTTGGAGTCTTATTTCCTGATATTTGGACAACTCTCCTCTGACTGGCTAACAGCAACACGACTCTACCACTGACTCAACACTGCTTTTCAACATTGATGTTTTATCTCCACATATAACACAAGCGTGGAGGAGTTCTGCCGTGTGATGGAGATGCTAATGCTAAAGGTTAGCATCCAGGGGGGCTGCCAGAGATTTTGGGCCCCATGAAAAAATATCAAGTTTGGCCCCCTGGGGGCTGGGGTTCCACCCTCCCAGATTCGAAGGGAGAAAAAAAATAATATATATACCGGTACTTTATATTAGTGTTTCAGTTTTGCTTAATTGTGTACGTCTACATGCATTCTTACTTATTTACATATCATTTTCACCAGCTGTCTCTCATTAAACAGTGAATTTCCTTCAACAGAATTAGCAATATCACTGCTGGAAAAAGCAGGAAATGCACATGCTGAAAGGTGTTAATCTCCTTTTCCCTATTCCCTTAAAATGTGTTTATTTATTCTAAGATTTTATTTGATAAAATTCAAATTTGGATATCTAATTAAATTTCCATGTTGTGTCAAAGCTTTACATAACTACATTTTCAGCTGTCTTTCCTCTTGAAATCAAGTATTTCTGTATGACTGACAAAAATTAAAGATTCACTGCTCACAAGGTGACTTATTTATTAAGTCTCCATGGCTTCATCATAGACACAAAATGAATAAGCACACAGTTCAAACCGGAGTCAGTGAGGGTTACATAAAATTTTAAATTTGGACAACTTTGCATGAATACGTATGTACCGTAAATCCTCTAATACAGG
This sequence comes from Nothobranchius furzeri, assembly GCF_043380555.1. Lineage (NCBI taxonomy): Eukaryota > Metazoa > Chordata > Actinopteri > Cyprinodontiformes > Nothobranchiidae > Nothobranchius > Nothobranchius furzeri. Next base: position 61,506,788 of record NC_091741.1, on the reverse strand, counting down.
CCCGGGCCTATATTTGACTCAAGCTCATCAAGCTCCAGGCCTTTATTGGAAGGAGGACCAGAATTAGAGGCAGGCCTCAATTTCTATTTGAGCAAAATGAACTAAAATTGCGCCCACATTTTCAAAGTTAAACACATTTCTTTTAACAATGGTAGTTTCTGCTTCACCTGACATTAGGAGTGTCCAGGCTCTGTACATAATGAAATTGATATATGTGTTACAATATAGGCTATCATTTGTGACAATCTTTATCCAAGTTACAACAGTCTTTAAAATTAATGCACAACAGGGAAAATGCAGCACAGACTCCTGCAGGATATTAGCTGTAGTTCTCGTTCATCAATACTAGAATTCATATTTTATTGTGTTCAATGTTATATTAAGTTTATTTATTACAACTGTTAATAGCTTTTGTTTCAGTTTTGCTCTCTGATGAATTATTTGTAAATTATTAATTTTTGGTTTGTGTTCTAAAAGCTACATAAACAAATGACATCTTGTAAAACCTCCCATAATTCAGTCAGATTTTAAACATTTCATTTCAAGGTATTTAGTAGATGAAGAGGGCTTTTTTTCTTGTATGGTGCCTTCAAAAAGGTGCTTCATAGTAATTTTCTCACAGTAACATTAACAGTTACATTAACAGACTAAATAACAATGCTTCAACCTGCCCAGCATCCAAAACAATCTATACATTTTTATTGATTGTTTGTCCACATAATGATAATTATAAATATCAATGTGTTTATCACCAAAACTAGCCTTTTTATATTCCTTTGTAACAGTACTGATAGAGAAGAGAGCCTTAAGTGATTCCCACAGACCCCCTTAAATGAGGCAGCTAGCTAGCATGCTACATTGCTCACCTTCTTGAGGTTCATTGGGTTGTAAGGGGACACCTGCTGACATATCATCAGCTGCTGATTCTTGTAGGGACAAGGATGACAACCCGTTTACCATAATTAGATGAAACATAGTTCCTCTCACTGTGGATATCAGAGCTAGCTAACAGGTTGAATTTAACCACTCACTAACTAAACCCACCTTTCTTTGAGGAGAAACTGTGTGACATACTGACACCCTCTCTTCTGCCTGTCCTCTCTCTCCTTTCTTTCTTCGACCCAGACTTTGTTTTTGCAAACATAGTTTTACTGCAGCCTTGGCACTCTCTGACTGTCTGACTGCGGCGTAAGCTGGCTTCGCCTGCTACGCGCCCCTCGGCCAGGTGGACTGTGCCATTTTATGCCGTTGGGGGGGGGGGGGGGGGGTTCTAATTAATTAGTCGAAATAAAGTAGGGACCTCTGAACAAATATACATTTCATAAAGACTAAAAGATTGTTTGTTTAATGTCTTAAATGAGAAAAAATACTGCAAAGTAAAGTACTTGTGATTTTTAAACTACATTTTTTTTATTCAACTTTGAAACTTTTTTGTGTCCCTGACAAATGTGGGCCCTTAGAATCTTCCTAATCTTTCACCGCTTTACGGCTCCCCTGTTAGCATCTACAAGTCGGGATGTTCTTTGCAGTTTCGTGGACATTAAAGGGACTTTATGGAGTTTTGAATTTTTATGCTCGCGATTGCCCCCTCAGGCCAAAAGCCTAAAGGCAGCTTCAATAGTAGGCTCGTGCACGAGGCACACATGCTGTACGTGCACACTCCTTAACGAAAATAGCAGCTGAGACAGTCAGCTCCGTGTGTGTGTGTGTGTGTGTGTGTGTGTGTGTGTGTGTGTGTGTGTGTGTGTGTGTGTGTGTGTGTGTGTGTGTGTGTGTGTGTGTGTGGCCCAGAGGACAGAGGACAGGAGAACGCACAGCTAATTAATTAAATAATTTGGTTCTGTACCTTTCTCTTCAGCACAGCCGACAAAGGTTTAAGATGAGTCAGTCCTCCTGCCTGCTCTTGAAAAATTGTTCCAAAATAAAAGTTGAACCCACATCTTTTTTTATATGTGAATTCAATGCCGTTCGGCGAGTCTCAAATAAAAATTTGGGCATCTTACTGTAAAAAAAAATATACCATTAATGTAAAAAAGAAACTCTAAATAAACTATGTTCACATCCAGAATCAAACCCGGGTCTTCTGCACAAAAGTCCAATGTCTTACTAGGCAAGCTAACACGCCAGTGACGTCACTTGTATCTGTACCATTTAAGAACAGTTCGGAGGGCTATGCCTGAGCGTGAACGTGCATGAAGCAGCCTGCTCGACCCGAGCAGCTCTCTTTTTCTGTGATTTTACAGAAAAACGGGCAATCACAGTAAAAATGCCAGGGCTCATTCTACAGGACCAGGGCATTGCAGGAGAATGTATGAAGGAGAAATTTATTATTTCTATACATGTTTTGGCTGTCAAACTTTCATAATGTCCCTTTAAACCAACAACAGCCTTCTCTGTCACGAGTCCAGATGGGTGAGTCCATGAATATTAAGTGAAAGTGTGACGTAGATCTGTCAGGCTTTCCTGAACCGAGCATTTTTCTGTATTTCCTATCAGAAACTAATGCAGGAGATAGGTGTAGAAGACTATTTTATGTTGGGCAGCAGTAGCTCAACAGGTTGAGCGGGTTGTCCAGTAATCGGAAGGTTGCAGGTTCGATCGCGGCTCTGGACAGAGAATTCTGCTGTTGTGTCCTTGGGCAAGACACTTAACCCACCTTGCCTGCTGGTGGTGGTCGGAGGGACCGGTGGCGCCTGGGCTCGGCAGCCTCACCTCTGTCAGTGCACCCCAGGGCAGCTGTGGCTACATCGTAGCTCATCACCATCAGTGTGTGAATGTGTGTGTGAATGGATGAATGATACACTGTAGTGTAAAGCGCTTTGGAGTCCTTACTCTGAGAGGTGCTATACAAGTGCAGGTCATTTATCATTTATCATGTTCAGCCTGCATGAAAAACTCAGAGTGACAGATTATGTTCAAAAATAATAAGTAAAAAATGTGTTTCTCAGTGAGCCTCCACTTTAATGTTTTTATACTTTTTTTTCTCACTACACCTACAACGGACCTCTTCTCACCTCTCTGTAATGCGCCCTCCTTGTCCACCTTTGTTAGATTGCATCCACGTGATAAACAACCTCCAACATCCTGATTTGAGCACCTTTCTCCCTTGATGGTAAACTTGAGGACATTTGGGCTGATTACTGGGTCCCACAGAATACAGCTTTGCCTTCACTCAGACGTACAAAGACTTCAGATCTTCAGGGAAACCCAGCAGCAGGAATGCCGTGGTATCCTGTTAAGGTGTTGTGAAGTGAGTTACGTTCAAGACTGATGATCAAATCAACATTGATCGTTCTCTAGATCTACCATTCCCCCACAGTCAGCATCACGGGAGGCTGATGGAAGCAGAACTACCATTACACAACCACTGCTTCCAGCGTGAAGCCTGTTTCAGACTTGTTATGCTGATTTTATGACGCAAATGTATTCTTTGCAGGCTACTGACGTCGTGTGTTCCATTTCAACTGTGACAGAGTCTTTTCAGGGGGTTTTCCAGCAGGTAACAAATGGAAGACAAACATCACTCCAGTTGTTTACCCTGCTTTGATTCTGTTTCTGTGGCATCTGCCCTCTGAAGGACTGTTTATATCACACTCCAGAGCACACATCGGGCTGATTCATGGCTCCCTCCTGGTGCTGGAGGTGGCAAACGTTGGCATTTCTGGGGCCGACTCATGCCGGCTCATTCTCCTTTTTGTTGTTTTGCATTTTGTCCAGTTGAGACAATGGTGGATGGGGTCTGTAGGCCAAAATATTATTTCCAAAAATAAATTACAGGCATTCTCTTCAAAAGGCTGTTTGATGCACAAAGTGCCCAATATTAGTATACTATACATTTTCCTAAATCTGATGGTCTCAGATGTTTTTATTATATTTATTTTAAAATGGTGCAACTTTTGAGTAAAGCTGTTTTAAAAGTTTTGGTTACATGGAGACAACAGGTAACAGGCAGTATGAAAAGACAAATAAATAATTGTTTTCCTTAAAAATCAGAACCTCATTTTAAAAAAGCCTCTGCCAGCAGAATGTGTGTTGTGTTTGAGAGTTTAGTAACAAGTGTGCTCGCCTTTCCTTCTACAGTCCTTATGTGGTGTGTTTTTGAAGAGTATTCCCTGGTAATGGTTGGGTCCTGCAGCACCTGCTGGTGAAGAATTGTGAAAAGCTTTTAAGAGAAAGTTTCCAACATATCTTGAAACATTTGCAAGGGTTCCAAATTTCACCCGTTTTCAGTGGCAGGTCGAATGTGCTGCTGGAATTTTTAACATGATCAAAATTTGTGCAACAGATTTTTTTCCCCCCCAGATAATCAGTCTGGAACCCGTCTCAAATCCTTCTTGATTTAGTTTCAGAAAGTGTGAGGAAATATGAGATAGCGTTAGCAGGTGTTAGCAACCAAAGTGCATAGAAAGAGAATATATTTGAAACAAATTGTGATATGATTAAGGGATTTTGAGAAATGTACCCTATTGTCTCAATGTTTGGAGTAGCATGCTTTGCCCCGATGATAGGGCTATTAATAAAAAAATAAATACATCACCCTTGCCGCAAAAAGCTACTTTATTGTCAGATGTGCAGAAGCGTGTTTCCCTGGGCAATGAATTAGTTACTTTGCTGCCCATGTTAGATATGCCAAAAGTATAATTTGGGTATAAAATAGATAAGAAAACACAAGCAAAATGTAATCAATCAAAAGATAAACTTTGTAAAAAGTGCAGGTGGAATCAACACCATCTGAATGTGTTTCTCAAAAGCATCCACATACTTTCTCATAATTTTGTCGTCAATAATCACAATGAATAAATAAAACATCTGCTAATTATGGGGTTGAAAGTGAGACGCAAAGTCTGTTGGTTTATTTTCAGCATAAACACACGGGTTCAGTAAAACTCATCTTCAGGCTTGTGGCCATGACGCCGGTGAATCAGACCAATGTTATTCATCACCCCAGATCTCATGTGGGCTTTGAACAACTTCATTTAGTCATCAATACAGATTTTAAGTTTCCCTTTAAACCTCCTCCTGTCGTCAGACATTAATGTGCTTCCCGTATATATTGGGGATTTTGCCCGCTAACTCTTGAAAGTGTTAGTCGCATCTTGACAGCAGGCAATTTTGTGTGTTTTCTTGCCACCCAACCACTCATGGATGCAGACAAAGATGTCAACAGAGATTCTCACATTAGCTCAAATTTTCCTTTATGTGCACAAAACCATCTTTTGCTTCTGTGGGTGATTTTATTTATTTCTGACAAACTAAAAATACTATCAAATTCCTTATGGTTCTTAGTGCATTTTAGTGTGTGTGTGTGTGTGTGTGTGTGTGTGTGTGTGTGTGTGTGTGTGTGTGTGTGTGTGTGTCTGTGTCTGTGTCTGTGTGTGTGTGTGTATCTTATTATTATTATTAAGTAAGTGAGTTCATTTTGATGGTGGAGAGGGACTTTATAATTAGTCTTAATTCATCTGATCACTCTTCGTTTGGGCAGCTCCCATGCTGCATTTTAAACGTGCTATATAAATAAACTATGCTATGCTTCGTTGTGTTCTGGAGTTTCTTCAAGCTGCCATCATAAAAACTGGAGCTACAAACGTTTTATTTGTGTTAGTCTTTCACTTCTGGCCAAGGCTGTGGGACTGATCTTGAAACTATTAATATAACAACAATATTTTGTCCATTTCCTATGAATGTACTTACTTTCCCCTAAGTAAAGGCATTTTTCTAGCTGTGTAATCCTCAGTAAATTACCCACTAAGAACAAACATAGCAAACTCCTGTTAGCAGAAATATTGTTTACTCTGATTTATGGACGATAAAACGGCTTTCACTCCAACGCTGCCTCACAACAACATGTAAATCTGGTTAATATCAGCATTTTGTTTTCCCTCCCTGTTATGCTGCTCCTGAAGTGGGAGTGTAATTTAATGCCTGAATCCACATGTTTGCTGACTGAGGACAAAACCAACTCATTATCTTCTGTTTGTTTCCATTAAAGGTCCGTGTTTGGATGAGAGCTGTTTATTGTTGGACGGATCACCGGGACTACATGGAGATGTCTGTTTTTGTGCACGAGGAACAGCAAAAGGAAGAAATGTGAGTGATGGATGAGGACGAGGCAGCAGCACAGCTGTGTAGATAAAGTGTTCAAGCTGAAAACAGTTGTTAATGTAGGGGAGGAGGCAGCTGAAACTGAGGAGAAATAAATCGCTTTACACCGAACATGAACACGAGAAGACAGAGTGCTGACAGACTGTTTGACGTGAGGGTTGTCAGTTACTGTCAGTAGTCCAGACGTCACCATGGGAGACTTGTTCAAAACAAACCTTCTACAGGCCTGTCCATGCTAAATGTCAAAAAAAGGTGTAATCTGTTTAGCAGGAGCATAACAGTAATGAGATGTTCCTTTGACATGGACTTTTTACAGCCTGATGGAGAGGTTGATGGGATTTCAGAAATTAAATATAGATGTTCAGGCCGTGGAAGACATGACCACCTCTATAGGAGGTCCTGGAGGGTGCATGGGGGTTCACCTAACCTATCTACATGTGTTTTGTGGATTTGGTGAAGGCGTTCAACTGTGTCCCTCGAGGAGCCTTGTGTCCTTTGGGAAAATGGGGTACCAATCCCCTGATTTGGGCTGTTATGTCCCTGTGTGATCGGTGTCAGAGCTTGGATCACCATCTTCAGTAAGTCGGGCTCGTTTCCAGTGAGAGTTGGATTTTGTCAAGGCTGCTTTTGAAGAAGAAGAAGAAGAAGAAGAAGAAGAAGGAGAAGGAGAAGGAGAAGATATGATTTCTATAGTGCCTCTCAAGATAAAAATTATGAGGCTCTTCACAAAAACAAAAAATGTAAAAATATAAAAAGCATTTAGAAAATGGTTAAAATATATTTAAAATGAGCAAAAATAGACAATTGTGATTAAAAAAATGTAAAGAAAGAGAGCGCGAATAGGAAAGAGGGAAATCAGTGGATCCTGAGGAAGGTGGAATAGGTGGGGAGAGCAGAATAAAGAGAGTGGTGAAGAAGGTCATACAAAAGCCATTTTGAACAAGTAAGTCTTCAGCTGCTTTTTGAAGGAGACCACTGAGTCCACTGATCTCAGGCTCAGGGGGAGAGAGTTCCAGTCTGGGGGCCACAGCAGCAAATGATCTGTCACCTTTGGTCTTTAGCCTGGTGTTCTGCACAACCAGTAGGCTTTGATTACTGGACCTCAGGGACCTGCTGGGGGTGTAGGGACTGAGAAAATCACCAATGTAAGATGGTGCTTGTCCATGTAAGGCCCTATAGACCAGAACCAGGATCTTGAAATGAACCCCGAAGTTGACAGGCAGCCAGTGAAGCTGGAGGAGAAGCGGGGTGATGTGATTTTGTCAACAATTCTGTTCATAACTTTTATGGACAGGATTTCTAGGCGCAGCCAAGGTGTTGAGGGGATGCGTTTTGGTAGGATTGTGTCTCTGCATTTGCAGATGATGTGGCCTTGCTGGCTTCATCAGGCTGTGATCTACAACTTTTGCTGGCGCAGCCAAGTGTGTGCAGCCAGGATGAAAATCAGCACCTCCAAATCTGATGGTCTTGAGTTGGAAAAGGGTAAAATGCCTTCTCATAGTCAGGGTCAAGGTATCTTGGGGTCATGTTCACAAAGCCGGGGATAATGGAGCGGGCGGATTGGTGCTGTGTCTGCATGATGCAGGCGTTGTACCACTCTGTCGTGGTGAAGAAAGAGCTGAAAGATTCTTCATGCACAACTCAGCTCTCGTTTTTAAACAAACTGCATGTTTGTCAGGGAGGAAATCATTGTATTTGTGATGAAATACACTCATACAGATTAATTTATGAGATGGATCTGTGCAGCTTTTTTTCTCTTTACTTCATTTAAAACTGGATGATCAGAAACTACCCAGATGTAGAAGAAAAGACTGGCACTAAAGGATCATGAGCCCACTGGGACAAAATGAAGTTTTTGTTTTGCTAATGACTTCAATAATGTTCACCAAGGGGATGCTTAAAAAAAGGTGAAAAATTCTGTTTACCACAATAAAGACTGGTGTTGCGGGATTTCCTCCTGGTGTTTATAGTGATTTTAATCTCTGTAGCTGATGGATCAGGACCGATGGCAGCTTGTCAAGATAACCGACATGAGTTGTGGAAACAAACTTAGCCAAGTCCGTATACCGGCAGCAATAAATACACAGTGCTTATTTTGTGGCGAGAACACAAAATCTTGAACAATATTCCAGGTATTTATGTGTGATGGCATCAATCTAACTGACATGTTTTACAGCCTCCCTGCTCTGTCAAAGTACAGAACTTCATTTGACCTCTTCTGGCATTTTATTGGCCTCCTTGAACAGAATCTCAAAGCTTAGCAACTGATGTCTACATAAAAGCAGTCATTGCAGCTGGCAGGGAACAGACCGAGCAGCTTTGGGGAAACCAACGGGAAAGGAACCGAGGGACAAAAAACAAGCACCTACTGTAATAATGACTGCCCAAACAGAATGAGGAGAATTTACGATGAAGATAAAAACACTGATGGCCAGAGTGAAACCCACTGAGGCAACACCCACAGATACAACCCTTGTCATCCTTCAATTGTTGGCAGAATCTTGGTTTTAAAATTATTTGAACTCTTCAATGTTCTGGTCAAACTTATAGTTGAGCACATCTTCTTCTGGCTCTTGGAGAGTTCAGACGCTTTTTTCCTCCTCTTCTCCCTATCTTATCCCAAGGCTCTTTGTCTGTCTTTGGGTGTCTTCTGCATTTTTCATGGAAACTGGAAATTATTAAAATGGACCTGGTCAGTTGGTCTCTCAACGCGATTGACAAAATTTTTTTCAACGATAAGAACGGGACAAGGGGCTCCCGGTTGCCCCTCTGGGACAGAGCCAGCTGGGCCTATCATGGACTCCTGGAAACAGTGGAACCTGATTTGCCTCTCTCAGCTGTCTGTAGAGGATTCTGAAGATGTCTGCATATTTGTGGTGTTGGTGTCAAGTTTCGTGCTGTTTGGCCTGAGCGGTTACCTGGCTTACTGGAAAATTAATGAGCTGTCAAGGAATATTGGCTCAAACCCGGAGCTCAGGGATGGATTACACCACGCTGTGAATGCACAAACTCATACAATTGTCAAGATGATTCGTAAGCTTGGAACTTTGGCTGAGATTCAGACTCTGGCACAGAAGGTTGATGCCATCAAGGATAGAGTTGACGGATCAGCACGGATTGGGATAGATTAATCTACGCCATTATTGGATTCAGAGGGGTTGGATATGGCGTTTAAAGCGTGCCACAACCCGTGCACGCGCATTGGGTCCACAGCGCGCGTGTGAACGGGACTCGCGAGCGAAAATATACATGGCAGCGCACGCGTGAACGGGACTCGCGAGCGAAAATATACATGGCGAGAGGTCATTTGTGCACTGAGAGGGAGCAAACTGTGTCTGTGAGCGCACAAGGATGTGCACAAGTGACAAACCTGCGTGCGCGCGTTGCCAACGAGCACACGGCAGAGGAAAACGTGCGCGCGCGGCAGCCTCTCTGCGCGCGCGGCAGCCTCTCTGCGCGCGCGGCAGCCTCTCTGCGCGCTCGGCAGCTTCTCTGCGCGCTCGGTTTCTAATTCCGCTCGCTCGGCTGTGAGGAGTTTTGGCACTCTGGAGGCGTGGCCTGTGGCAGATCTTCCCTATCCTCTGATTGGTTAGTTTACCCCGCACTTTACTCTCTAGCTATCTATATAAAAAAATCTGATATTCAGCAGTTGCTGGCATAGCTCAGCTGGGAGAGCGGGTGACTCTCTCTCTGGAGGATCCAGGTTCGAGTCCAGCCAAGTAAAATAGAGTTGATGTCATATTATTCTTTCCTAATTCCTGTGATATTATTTTACAGTTGTGACCGTTCAACTGTCATTAAATGTCTGAATGTTTGCTGGGCAGTGTTTTAAAAAGTGCACATAAGCTAGATGGTTTTAACCAGGTAAAAATAGACTTGTGGGTGTAGGTATGTTCAAGTTTAAAAAGTTCTTGCCTCATTAATGTATTGTTTATTTTTTTCAGCATTTAATTGACAAATTATCCTTTCAAATAATTAATTGATGAGTTACATAATTGTCCATTTAGAATTGTTGAATGGACTGAGTCAAGTTTGGTGCACTTTATATATTTCAAAACATGTTTTTTTTTTATTATGCATATAAATAATTTTAATGTTAATTTATTGAAATATTTCTATTTCTTCATTACCTCACCCTTGTTTTGACAAAAACAAGACCTTGCTGGATAATATCACGGAGAAACTATTTGTTCACAGTACATGGCTCAGTGAGGATCTGTATACCAAAGGAGGAGATGCTCAGAAATCTGTCTGCAGATTGTTACAACCCAGACTGGAAGTGGTGGGCTGTAATAAGAAAGGAGACCAAACAGAGGAGTGGGGGTTCAACAACTGATTTATTTAACCAAAGTAAGGATTTACTAAAGCAGATCAGTGCAGTCAAGAATTACTGGTGTTTGGGTAGTCCTGAACGTGTTGTGATGCCCCCACCGTCTCATTGGGTTTTCATTTGTGTTTAATTGTGTTTTTCTTCTGTTGTAGGCAGCTCGTTAAGCAGCCTTGGAGGCACCTGGGCTCAGGGTGTGGTGCTGCCTACAAAGCCTACTGTTTTTCTGCTTTCACTGGGTCTCTCCTGTGTGGTGGAGAGTCCTCACTGGCCATTTTCTGTTCACTAACTTGCTTTAGTAAATCCTTACTTTTGTTAAATAAATCAGTTGTTGAACCCCCACTCCTCTGTTTGGTCTCCTTTCTTATTACAGCCCACCACTTCCAGTCTGGGTTGTAACAATCTGCAGACAGATTTCTGAGCATCTCCTCCTTTGGTACACAGATCCTCACTGAGCCATGTACTGTGAACAAATAGTTTCTCCATGATATTATCCAGCAAGGTCCCGTTTTTGTCAAAACAAGGGTGAGGTAATGAAAAAATAGAAATATTTCATTAAATTAACATTTAAATTATTTATATGCATCATTAAAATAAAAAAAAAACATGTTTTGAAATATATAAAGTGCACCAAACTTTACTCAGTCCATTCAACAATTCTAAATGGACAGTTATGTAACTCATCAATTAATTATTTGAAAGGATAATTTGTCAATTAAATACTGAAAAAAATAAGCAATACATTAATGAGGCAAGAACTTTTCTCTCTCTCTCTCTCTCTCTCTCTCTCTCTCTCTCTCTCTCTCTCTCTCTCTCTCTCTCTCTCTCTCTCTCTCTCTCTCTCTCTCTCTCTCTCTCTCTCTCTCTCTCTCTCTCTCTCTCTCTCTCTCTCTCTCTCTCTCTCTCTCTCTCTCTCTCTCTCTCTCTCTCTCTCTCTCTCTCTCTCTCTCTCTCTCTCTCTCTCTCTCTCTCTCTCTCTCTCTCTCTCTCTCTCTCTCTCTCTCTCTCTCTCTCTCTCTCTCTCTCTCTCGAAGCCCCACTCTAAGGGAGTTTGCAGTGTACTAGTGAGTCATATATTGTACAACCACAGTCATAAAGTTTTCAATCAGTAGTTTTATTTCAGTATGTATTTTTCCAGTATCACAAAAAATGTAATTTTATATGGTTAAAACCATCTAGCTTATGTGCACTTTTTAAAACACTGCCCAGCAAACATTCGGACGTTTAATGACAGTTGAACGGTCACAACTGTAAAATACCTGAAATTAAGAAAAATTAAAATGACGTCTACTACATTTTCCTTGCCCGGACTCGAACCTGGATCCTCCGGGGCGAGGGTCACCCGCTCTCCCAGCTGAGCTATGCCAGCAACTACTGAATATCAGACTTTTTTATATAGATAGAGGGTAAAGTGCGGGGTAAACTAACCAATCAGAGGACAGAGAAGATCTGCCACAGGCCACGCCTCCAGAGTGCCAAAAGCCCTTACAGCCGAGCGAGCAGGAGTCAGAAACCGAGCGCGCAGAGAGGCTGCCGCGCGGGCACGTTTTCCTCTGCCGTGTGCTCGTGGACAACGCGCGCACGCAGGTTTGTCACTTGTGCACATCCTTGTGCGCTCACAGACACAGTTTGCTCCCTCTCAGTGCACAAATGACCTCTCGCCATGTATATTTTCGCTCGCGAGTCCCGTTCACGCGCGCGCTGCCATGTATATTTTCGCTCGCGAGTCCCGTTCACACGCGCGCTGTGGACCCAATGCGCGTGCACGGGTTGTGGCACGCTTTAAACGCGATAGTTGGAGATCAACAGAACTTTAAGACAGAGAGGAAATTATCTCTGTCTGGCCCCAAAACAAGTTCTTATCTGAATCTGGTGCCCTTGAGCCTGTGAAGCTGAAGTGATTACTCCCCCTCAGAAGAAATGTGGAATGCTGCCGTCGCCATGGGAACTCTGTCTCCCTATCCCAGCCTGGGCGGGACTGCGACCGGTGAAGGCCGTTGAATCGTTTCCAGGAGTCACTGTGCTTTTTAACCCAAATACCTCCTTCCGCTGTCCAAACGGAGGTGATGAGTGCTGCTCATCACGACTGCATGCACTGATGGGAGGATAGTCCCCAACCCTACCTCCCCACCTAGTGGACTCTTATGTTGTGTAATGTCTGAAGTCTGTTGCATTTCTGTCTGAGGTGTTTTTTTTTTTTCATAGCAAAGATGCCCTCCCTGTGGAGGGTATCTGAAGTGCCTTTTTTTCCTCCACCTGACCCAATCCTCGTGTAAACCCTCTGATCTCTATTAAGGTAGCTCGACTCGGGTTGCGAATAACCACAGTCACCAATTCTTGTCATGTGTCTATTCCTATGTATGTATGTCTGATCTCTGAATTGTGTGTACTGAAACTCTAATTTCCCTCTGGGATTAATAAAGTATCTTTGAATTTGAATTGAATTTCAGTCTCAAATTGGTGAAGCAATCATGGCTCGTGGCTACGGTAGGGCCTAAACATCCTAAACAAGCTCTCATCTCAAAGGTCATGTAAACACTACCTTATGGTGTTTAGGTTTACATCAGTGTCTTTGGATGCTATGAAAGTTGTCTTTAAATAAAGCGTATTGTCATTATTTAAACCTTGTCTCACATTTCAATCTATGGTTAACAGCAGACGTGGATTAGCCTGTGCCTTTCTTAATTTATGCCAGAATATTCATGACCAATTTAGTGTATGGAAATTTAAAGGTCATAAAGGAGCATTTAATTTGACATTTTGATCCTCCGCACAGACCAAGGTTTAAACTTTGCCCACCATGAAATTGAGTATGCAACTCCAACGCTAAAGTCAGCTTGATAGGTAACAAGAAAGACAGATGATATAACAGAGTTTTGGTACAATAATCCAGTCATGTATTTCAAAATGTTTTAGAATCAATTCATCATAATTCCATGAAGTAAAGACATAATCTGCTTTTTTACAATATATTAACAATATCATCTTCTAAAGTATTAGGTATAAAGTAGATCAAAAAGATTCTAAGTCCAACAAATTTTCTACACACGTGCACACTCACACACACACACACGTTACCTGACTTTCCCACGCCTGCTTTGCCAAAGACAGCCAGCTTGACCTCCGGGCTTTTGGCCATGACAGCAGCAGCAACCAGTGAAGCTCAGTGAGCCAATCAGTGAGCTCAGAGTTCAGCCGACCATCGTCTCTGTACAGCCAGAAACAGCATCTGAAGAGACAAGTGGACAAGCAGAGTTTATTTTGTGTTCTCCAGTGTTGTAGACTGCATAATTAGTTATATGTAAATACTAATAGTGTCCAATGGTTTCTGGGAGACTGATCAATAATGCACAATATTTAAGAGCTACATGTGGTGAAGTAATTGGTCCTTTTAGTTAGGGTTGTCATAAATATTAAGACAAAGGCATTTCTTTTCTTTTCAATTAAAAACTTTATTGAAACTATTGTTGCCATGCTGGCACAGCATGTCTTAGTCTTTTCAGTTAAGGCTAAATAGACTCCTCCATCAGTCTATCAAATACATTCCATTATCTTACCTGGAAATACACCAGGTCAATTATTATTATTATCATCTTCATATTGCACTTAGTGTGCACTTTCATGAAAAGGTGGTTTTAGAATAATTTCGCTCCTAAAAGCATGAAAATGTGATTTAATAACTAATATGACTCATGATAAAATCATTTTTATTGTTAATGTTGATTGGGAACTAGCAAATTTCCCATGTATAAAGATTTAATGGAAACAGCAGTGACAATAATTAATAAAAGAGAAAAGTATTTGAGTTCAGCTCTCAAAGAACAGAAGTGAACTACAGGCTGAATGCCTGAAACGCCACATTTCTCATTTTGAATAAAAAAAAATGTTTTCCTAGTTAAAACCACAGGCTTGTAAACAGTATTATTGCTGAGCCAAACTCATACATTTTGGGAAGCAGAGTGGTGTCAATTTTGTTTGCGAAAGAGGGCTGACTCACTATGCTTCTGTGAAGACTACACTCAAAGGTCCAGTGTGTAAAAACAATTGACTCTTTAGCACCACGCAGTTCGGAGTAGGTACTGCAGCTACAGTAGCCCACGCGCATTATGTGTGATTCTCCATTATTGAAACTAACAGAGTACAAGCCTGGCTAGCCATCCTATAAATCTGAATTTATCTGACAGCAGTAGCTCAGGAGGTAGAGCGAGTTGTCCAGTAATCAGAAGGTTACAGGTTCAATCCCCGCTCCAGCCAGAGAATGCTGCTGTTGTAAGTATGTAAGTAAGTAAGTGCTTCACATAGATCAAAACAAAATAAAACAAAGTCATAAAATCATAAACAGATTAATATCATAAAATCAAAATGCTCTCAAAACAAAATCAGATTAACATCAGAAAAAGTCATAAATTTATCAATTTTCATAAACAGATGAAAGATTAAAAATCTGAGTTAAAAATAAGAAAATAAAAGGTTTAGGTAAAAGCAGCTTTAAATAAAAGGGTCTTTAGCTGTTTTTTTAAGTGTCCAGACTGTCAATGCTGCGTAAGGATAAAGGAAGATCATTCCAGAGTCTGGGTAGCCTAGTGAACTAGACCAAATTCTTGCTTTGCAAAGAATGGTCTAGGCATGCTCCATTGGAACATCAGCAGCTCCTACCAGGACTCTGGCTGGCCAATCACAGCTCTCTAGAGGGGTTTCAAACACATAAAGAGCTGTGAATGGTCCATAATGAAGGGCCAATCATAGTGCTCTATCTGCTTAGTGAACAAATCACAGAGCTTTATCCGCTTTGTGGGCCAATCAGGGCACTCTATATGCCTGGTGGGTGGGATGATGCAACAGAGTGAAACAAGAGTATGTCACATTCATTGTCCAGTGGAATGTGGAGATCATTTGAAAGACAACGGTAGAACCCGCCCCACAACCGAGAGCTGTCAGTGGAGCATGGCCAGACTAAATAATACATTTATTTAGTCTGGCTTGCCAGGCTAGAGTCTGGGTGCAACTGTCTGGAAAAAGCGATCACCTCGACTTTTATATCTGGTTGTGTCCTTGGGCAAGACACTAAACCCACCACGGTGGTGGCCGGAGGGACCGGTGACTCCAGTGCTTGGAAAGCCTCACCTCTGTCGGTGTGCCCCAAGGCAGCTGTGGCTACATTGTAGCTCTTCCAACCAGGGTGTCAGTGTGTGTGAATGGATGAATGATACACTGTAGTGTAAAGCACTTTGGAGTCCTCTAGCCCGACCCAGAGATCTATGGTCATCTTTAAAACTGTCTCTGCATGCTATTGGACAACGAACAATATAGCATACTCACTACTAAAGATGCCAGTCAACATGTCAGTCTGCCATTTATTGTCGAAGTAGTCGCAAATACATCCTTTTTCTGAACAGATTTAACTCATTCACTGCCATTGATGACTAAAGTCGTCATTTGCATGTTCTTACTGTGTGGGCGTTGGAACGAGCCCCCGCACCGTGAGAACAAACATTTCAGCTCTGAAGCCGATCTTCATCCGCATACGTCACACGTCACGTGACCAGGAAGCGGAAAATCCATGTGTTATGAGATCGTTTTGGGTCGCTGGAGTAAAAAAAGTGAGGTGTGAACCGGAAAAGCTTCTGCCGATCACATTTCAACAACGGATTATGAAAGAACGGATAACGCTCGAAACGCACGGATTCTTCCTGATGTAAGAGGTGAGTCTCCACTTTGTTTTGGTTGTTTTGGTGTTGACATCATCCTAGCGCACAATGTTCTGTGACTCTTAAAAAAAACGTAAAAATGGTGAGAAACGCTGCCAGCAAAGGGCTTTACCAATCAGGAAACAGCTGGCAGCGAATGAGTTAAGTACCTCCATCTGTTCTTGACTCAATGAAAAGCCCAAGTCTAAATAGTCCAAAGTTGTTGCCAAAGCCATGTCAAAGGAGTCGTCTTAGTTTCGCACAGTCACAGTAACATCCCACAGACTAAACTGACAAAGCACTGTCATTAGATCAGAACCAGACCATTAAGGGCCACGGAGGTTCCAAGAAAGCGTGGCTAGACCAAAAAAAGAGCTAAATCCTTTTGCAGGTCTAGATTATATGCTAACTGAGAACAGCAACATTTTATCTATTCTTTTCTTCTTCATAGCTGGTTTGGCAGACTGCATGCTTCAAGGGCGTACTGCTGCCCCCTGCTGTTTCTTTCAGGTTATACCATGTTAAAGCGCAAACGCGAAACATTGTATCTTGCAAGTCATTTAAAAGCTACAATATTTCAAGATCGTGCATGAGTATGGACTGTTGACCACAATTTATGTAATCAAAAATGTAAGATTTTAAGCCAATATGAGTGAACGTTGGCGGGAAATATTAGTTAAAAAAACAAGTTTTTGAACGGGATACACAGAATATTCTAGTAAACAAGTAAAAATATTACACACTGGGCCTTTAATAGTGAATTGAGAAAACTTCCCAAATGAGAAGCTAAATGATTTCAAAATTAAAACTGAAGCCTTCTAAGCCTTTTAAACCACAGAGATGTTTCTATTGGCAGCTAAACTTATAAATCATTAATGAAGGGAAAGTGTTTAGTTTGCAAAAACAGAGTATCAGTAGTTTGAAAGCCAGAAGCCAGAATTGTTTTTCAATTAAAGCAAACACTTCTAGGTTTTTAAGTTGTAACTCTCTGTTTTAGAGCAGAACTCATCATAGCAGGCACTGTGGTGTACATGAGGTTGGATAGCAAAAACAGAGCGGCTCACTAGGACTTGAAATCTTAGAAGTCCGGAAATTTGGGTTGGAATTGTGAGAATTTCTTGGATAAAGATGCTTTTTTCACCTTTAAAGGAAAACACTGTTTAATTTAATCTTCATTTTATTTATAAAGTGAGATTTTTTTTTATCTTCTCTCTACCTTCTTCAGACTACACTCTTGTACATTCTACTGAGCATCATGCCTGTAGCATCTATTAGGAGAATAGCTATGGCAGATCTGATTAGGGTCACTATGGTCTGTTGCATTACCTTCTGATTACTGCTGCAACTGTTCTGTAATGGTGGCTAATTTCTTCTGCATCAGTGTGCAAACGGTGCAAAACACAAATTGAGACCATGTTTCACTGACACACTGTCGGTCTCTAATATAAAATCTGAACTTAATCCTGAAGCTGATGCATTTTTCACCTTTAGCTGTTCATCAACAAGGCTTCAGTTCAAACACCGGACTGGTCTTTATGCAGAACAGAGATTTGGTGTCAGACTTGGCTTGGGGAGTCTCTGACTTGATGAAAAGGAGATGAGAAAAGCAGAAGATAGGGCCATTATATCAGAGTAGAGCAAACTGACAGCTGAAATTAGCCTTTGAAAAAGAAAACACAACTGCAGCCTATCTAAACATCGACTCTGTTTGATAAGAAAACAACCTGCTAAGTTTTCTCACCAGATAATGAAGTTAAAACATGTTCTGAACACATTCTGTTTTTCTCCTCCAACTTTTACAAATAAACAAAAACAGATGACAGTCTAATTGAAATCTACACCAAGGTGACTCCAGAGGAAAAATTATAGGCTTGAGAAAGTGAATTTCCATTTAAAAGTAACACAGATTGAGGGAATAAATTGACAGACACATTTTAAGCCTCTTGGATTTTGCAGTCACAAAGATAAACTCTTCGAGGGTTGTTCTGCTCCGAAGTTCGGCATCAGGACAAAAATCCTGATCAGAGACATTCTCCTTCTATTATTATAGTTTTTTTGTGGACAAGATTTTGCTTCTCTAATCGCTACAGAATTTTAAAGGTGCATGATGTAGGAATGAAGTAAGAAGGACATCCTGTGGTCAAAATTAGGTACTGTAGTCCATTTTCATTTTTTTTTACTTTATTAGAAATATTTTCAGTTGTTTTAAATACCAACGGAGACAGACATTTTAGAGAAAGGGGCAGAGACTGTGGGAGGGGCTTCACAAAAATAAACTAATAAATGATGAACAAGAATTTTCTTCTAGACCTGTATAAAGAGAGAGAGAAAGAAAATGAAGGGGACACGCAAAAATACAACAGAACCAAAATATCACTGCGCCAACTGCACGATGATATATAAAAGTAACAATTTTTGCTGAGAAACGCACTGTAAAAATGTAATGCAGTTCATTTTCAAACCACACAAGTGACTGTCTCCCTCCCGTTTCATGGCTGTTGTCATTTCAGGATCAGCATCAGACCATTCTAGATGACGAGTGAAGGTGAGACCATTTGTTTATCATTCACCGTTAGCATTGTTATCTCATCGTTAGCCTCTGGCCCAGCGGTAATCAATGGGCGGCCCGCGGGGCCCTTCTTTGAAGCCCCCGAACAGCCAACAGCCCCCCACATTCCACCCCCACCTCGGCCTGTTTGTCGCATTTGCCCCGGAGGGGTAGGAACTGTGCTGTTGTTTGTTTATACTTAGCGTGTGTCAATGAGTGTGTTTACATGCAGCCAGTAACCCTTTTAAAACCCGAATATTCACAATAACCCGGTTCCGCAGGTCCATGTAAACACCGCCAAAAACCCGGATATGCTCATAACCGGGTTTTTTAAAACCCGGTTACTTCACCTGGGGTAACCCTTTTCTAACCCGAATGTTTGGTCGTGTAAACGCATACCGGGATATCCCCATCAAAGAGTGTGTTCTGCGCATGCTCTGTTCGCAAGGAATCTTGGTCTTTTGAATAGCGAGACGTCTTGTATGCGCCAGAACACCGGAAGTAAACAACAAGTTGGGAGCAACATGGCGAGTCGCGGCACAGCACCACACTTTTGGAGTGACGAGGAAACTAAAGCGCAAACAAACGCGGTCGCCATCTCTTCCGAACTGGGAAACATGTTGTTTTCAAGGATACTGGAACAAGAAGAACCGGAAAGACGCATATTGCGGTCTGGACGTAGTCCATACAACCTGACGCTACCCCAACGTCCGCATTTATATCGGGTTATGCAAGTTAGGGGTAACTCTTTCTATTTATGCTTATAAACGGGATATTCTGATCAACTCAGAAACCCGAATCCCGACCTTAACCCGATCATAACCCGGATATTGGCTGCATGGGACTAATAAAGGTTATCTTATCTTATCTTAATTCATCCAATTGCCCAGTGTTAATCTTTTGACTGAATGGGAATGAGTAAACTCACAGTGTAAAGCAAATCTCCATCCAGCTGAACATTTCGGAAATGTAACTCTCCTACGATTTTTTAACTAAATCCACAGATTTTTTTATGTATTTATTTACAATAAAATAATATGAGGCAGCTGCATGTGATCCTCAAAACAGATCACCTAAAGCTGTAATAAACCTCCAATGGAAAGAGCGAAGAATCAAAAATAAACACAACACTAAACATTTACTGTACAAATCCCACACATTTACATTCAATCAATCAATCAAAGCTTTATTTATAAAGCGCCTTCCACAACCCTGTCAGGAAGCCCAAGGCACATTGTGCTGTATGATGTCCTTACACATAGCTAATTGTGTTTTTTCAACATAACATAACATTCAACCAACTCTAAGTAGACTAGCGTTAGTATTTTATGGGGTTGGAATTACATCCTGTGATTATCCCTGCTGTTTTACCAAACTCAGAAGGGTCTCTGATGAAAATACTACACTAAAATGATTCTGAAACCCAAGTTTATGAACAAATAACAAAGTGTCCCAAAAGGAAGCAGGAGGGGTTTGAGTCCCTGAACGTTTCAATCATGAAACATGAGTTTAGAACCGATCTGGGATTATTATGTTTTTCTACTTTTCTGGCTGGGTTGTTATTAGCTGCTTATTGTTAGTTTTGACCAGTGTTTCATTTGGATTAAACCAGGGATTTGAGTGTTTTGGAACACTGGAAGGACTGACATATTTGTGTTACTTTGAGTAGAAGTGCTGCAAAGTGTCATTAGGTTACCGTAAGGGATGTTTAATCATTTGTTATCCGTAACACTTCATTCTCACTAACAGGGAGCTAGTGCAGCAGTCGTCAAGTGACAGGCAGGGGTCACATGGACATATAAAGTCAAACAACCACTCAACACACTTACTCCTACCCAGGGACCAATAGAAGCCTTAAAGAGCAAATTGCAGGTTAGAGACTCCCATGAACCAATGTTTAGAGAAACATAATAGAAACTCGTTTTTAAACATTTTTTTACACAAACATAAATTATTTAGGCTTTTTAGAGCTTAGCTTTAGCTTAAACTTGTGTGCTAACATCACAATATTGTACAGATTACTATTGCGTACCAGACAATTAAAATAGAATCGGTCAGTTAATATAATATTAACACTAATGAGCGTCTGTCAGTGGTCTCATACTCGCTAGTATCTGTTCACGTATCGTAGTTTAGCGCTTAGAGATAGGGAGAGAGACGCCTGCCATCCAGTTCTGGAGCTCATGTGGGCTTCTGTGAGCTGGAACCGACCCAAACATGAGCGAGCCAGTTGAGCTGATATCTTTAAAAGCTGCACACGATCCTTCCATAGAGGTCAACGGTGGTTCTGATCTGGTTCCGACCCAGAAAGCTTGCTCGGCTGGTCCGCTGAGCTGAGAGAGATACCTGTGATCCAGTTCTGAAGGTCATGTGGGCTTCTGTGAGCTGGATTTGACCCAAACACGAGTGAGACAACGAGCTGGTATTTTTAAAAGCCACGCATCCTCTCCTGGTTGTCCGGGCGGCGGTTCTGATCCGGTTCCAACCCGGAAACCAGCTGGCCCGCTGAGCCGCGCGTCTCTTCTACTGGTCGGTTCTGACGGTGATCTGAGCTCCAGAAATCCGCATTTTATTTTTTAAACCCCGCCTTGGGTCTCCGAAGCCCAGCGCCGACCTCCCGCGCAAAACACCCTTTGCAAAGTTTGGTCTAGGAACGCTCCACTGGAACCTCTGCAGCCCCTAACAGCATTCTGGCTGGCCAATCACAGCTCTCTAGAGGGGTTTCAAACACATAAAGAGCTGTGATTGGTCCATAATAGTGGGCCAGTCATAGTGCTCTATCGGCTTAGTGAACAAATCACAGAGCTTTATCCGCTTTGTGGGCCAATCAGGGCACTCTATATGCCTGGTGGGTGGGATGATGCAACAGAGTGAAACAAGATGGCGACAGCTCGTTTGAAACGGCTTTTGTATCAATTTTGGACTATTAGAACTTGGGCTCCATTAGAATCAGGAGCAGAGAGATGTATTTAAATGCTTTTTTTTTTTGTTTAGAAAAAATTATGTATTTTCTCCTTCAACTGTGGACCGCCTCATTAACCGATAGCTGCTGCAGTCAGTATGTCACATTCATTGTCCAGTAGTATGCGGAGATCATTTGAAAGACAACGGTAGAACCCGCCCCACAACCGAGAGCCGTCAATGGAGCGTTACCAGACTAAATAATACATTTATTTAGTCTGGCTTGTCAGGCTAGCTACTTACCACACAGCCAGATTAGTGGTTTTCTCCATGTTTAATGCTCCTTCTGTCGTCCTAGTAAAAAGGATGTGAAGATTACTAGTTTGATTATGTAAATTTGGTGAATCAAGCTAAATTTGAGCAGTCCAAACTTGTTTTCACACAAAACCTAAAGTTACTTTTGCTGCCTGTCCGAAATAAGCGTTTTCTTGGTACCAAAATGTGTGTTTACAGTTCATGGACACATACACTTCCCGGCCAAATAAATAGTCGCCACCCCAAAAAATACATCACAAACTGTAAAATTTAATTGGACCGCATTTAGCATTGATTATCGCTTGCATTGTTTTTGTGGCATTGTTTCTAGAAGCTTCTGCAACGTCACAAGATTAATTTCCGCCCAGTGTTGCATTAATTTCTCAAGATCTTGCACTGATGATGGTAGAGTCTGACCGCTGCACAAAGCCTTCTCCAGCACATCCCAAAGTTTCTCAATCGAGTGAAGGTCTGGACTCTATAGTGGCCAATCCATGTGTGAAAATGATGTCTCAGGCTCCCTGAACCACTCTTTCACTATTTGAGCCTGATGAATCCTGATATTGTCATCTTGGAATATGCTGGTGCCATCAGAGAAGATGGAATAACCTGGTCATTCAGTATATTCAGGTAGTCAGCTGACCTCATTCTTGGAGCACATCCTGTTGCTGAACCTAGACCTGACCAACTGCAGCAACCCCGGATCATAGCACTGCCCCCACAGGCTTGTACATTAGGCACTAGGCATGATGCGTGCATCACTTCATCTGCCTCTCTTCTTACCCTGATGCACCATCACTCTGGAACAGGGTCCAACTGGACTTCAATAATGTGTAGGACAGTTCTTAACCCAATTTTATTCGAGTCTGCAATAGATGTTTTCTCTGCTTGATGCATGCCAATGATCTGACCCTTCTCAAACAGATTCCCATCTTTTCCATGACCACCAGATGTGTCTTTACACATGTTTTGAGAAGCAACTCATTGTACTTCTTGGGGTTAAGTAACGTGTTGCCAGCTGAAAGATAATCGCTCATGCAGTAATTATAACATTTGCTTAGGTAAATCCAGGTGGCGACTTTTATTTGACCGGGCACTGTATGTTAAATCTATGTATGCATATCAAACAGAAAAGCACTTGTATCGATCCTTCGGCAGTGGGGAACCCATGTACCAGAAGTAGATGGGCGTGACTTAGGCTGTCTATTTAGAGTTTCCATCTAACATACATTTTTGGTTTGTGGGAGGAAACAAGACCACCTGGAGAAAACCAGTGCATGAAGACAGAATACATGTTAACTTAATACAGAAAGGTCACAGCTGAGATTCAAACCTACAACCTTCTTGCAGCAAGGCAACAGTGTTATCAACTGTGTACCAGATAGTTAGATGACACTCAGCACTCATGATATCTGCAGGTTTGTTGTAAAAAAAAAAAAAAAAAAAAAAAAAAGGTTAAAAGCAAATTCATGCATGCATTTGTTTGAAACTCAGTCCAGACCGATCCTGGGTCTGTATGACTTGGACTGGTTTGGCTACAAAACATCTTAATCAGGACTTTTGCAGTTAACATAAATGTCTAAATCCAATAAAGAATAAATGACTGTAAATGGAGCTTCTTAGTTTTGGCCTCACAGCGGCCCTTAGAACCACTCTCACAGCGGCCCAATCAGATACTGCTGCTCATTTTGGTCTTGGCTGAAGAGAGATGAAATTTTAAAAAAGGAGAAAACTTCAATAAGATTCTGGTTCCTGCCCAGAAAAATAAAAGCTGTGAAATGTGTTTGGGTGATCTTTGGTGCCAGAAATACGTTAGCTGGCATCGCCCTGGTTGAAGTAATGAAGTGGCAAACTTCCAGTTGTCTACAGCTTCCTTCCAGACACACAAAAATCCAGACGTTCCTGTTGAAGCTAACTTTTTCCACTTCATACCAGTTTCCACAAGCCTTTCTATAAAGCAACTGTCTGCAGTTTGTTTTTGTTCAACAGAGTCCATCGTGTCATCTGAAGGAACTGTAAACTTTAGCTTTAGGCATTATGGTGACCTCACCACCCAAGTTGTCCAAACCACTGACGTAATTCTGTCTGTAACAACAGAAACATCGTTTTAACTGAGTTCTTTGGGACTCTCGAGGACCAGAATGGATTTGAGTGGTTCAAACATGAAGTTTAACACTTTAAAAATGTATCTGATCAAATTGTAACAAATAAATATTGGCCCATATCATAAATGTGAAAAAGAAAATGAGCTAGTGTTTAATCTGAGCAGCTCCAATATAGCTGTTCATTCATTCACTGCCAATGACGACTAAAATCCTCAATAGCATTGTTTAAGGGAACGAGCTTGCGCACCTTGAGAGCAAACATCACACCTCTAAAGTTGATTTTCACCCATGTGTGATCACGAAGCAGACAATCCATGATTTAGGAGATCGATCGGTTTTGGACGCCGCTGTGTCTAAGGCGAGACGCAAACCAGAAAAGTTTCTGCAGCTCACTCACTTTGACAACAAATTGTGAAAGAATGGAAAAAGTTAGAAACAAGCTGATTCTTCCTGAGGTAAGAAGTGAGTCTACTCTTTTTGGTAGTTTGCACCTTTTATTTGCACTGACCATTTCACATTAGCACTGAGCTTTGCATCGAGTTTGAAGTAAGGTTAAAGCTGTTACAGAAATTTTGAAAAACAAATAAGCTTAAAACATTAATTTCATGCCTCTTAACAACGTACTAACATGGTATAGCTATAAATATATTGTGGGGATAAAAAAACTAAAAAATAAAGTGTATAAAGTGGTTTTCTTGTATTTGTCTAAAAATTCCCACCAATAAGACATTTTGGAATGAAAGCAACTATTGGTTGTCGGTCTCGCCGATCCGCCGCACCTCTGAGTCCTTCATTCATTACGCACTCGTGTATTTAGCAACAGAACACCACTAGTGAGAGGTTTTCCGCTCAATTATATCAGAGAAGGAGACACAGCCGGTTGCTACCACTTCAACTTTAGGACATATCAGAGTACCAAAAAGAAAAACACCATTTGAAGTCACAGACAACGAAAGACAAAAGTTTGAACCTAGAAAATGGTGAATGATGTTTAGCACTATCTTGTTTCCCCGTGTAATGCAGGTTTCCGGTTCCGGTGGATGCAGATCCAGGGAAGATACCCGAGGGGAGGAGTGAGTGTTCTATGACCGCATTTGCATTTAACCCTCTGGAGTCAGGCGTTGCAACGTTAAAACCTTCCTACCTGGTTACTCCACAGACGTATTTCATGAACATTTTTTAACTCAGAAGTACCCCTGAAGGGCTTAGTTGTTCGTCCTTTTATCAAAACTTATTTTGAGCCTGAGAGGGTTAAAACCTAGCTTGTTTTCAGATTCGCTATAGCACCTTTAATGCTGAGCTTTGCATTATGCTGCACTCAGCCGCCACTAATAAAGTTCACGTTGGTTGGACATTTCCTAAGTGTAGCCTACAGTTATGAAAAACCATTTGCAACAAATAAACACATTAAAACGTGCTGTGCAAAAGAAAATGTTTACTGTTGAACCTGGTCCCCTGCCCCTTAGGCCATGGTTGCTGTTTAATCTCACGTTGGTGCAGGCAGAAGACATCTTTGTTCACATACTTGCGGCTACATGGCACTACACTGCTGGAGTGTTCAACTAGGGGGCGCACCACATAACTCAGACCAGATAGAGAGCCGGGTTTGTGGGTAAACACCAAAACAAACATGGCATCAATAAAAGAGCTCACTAACTGGTTAATTTTGAGATCACGACAGAAATAAAGACATCAGTGATATCATAGATGGTGTGAAAGACCTCTAAACCAGAGAAGTAGTCACCATGGTGAGTGTGTCTTGCCCATTTAACCAACTCCACCTCGGAACGTCCCGATACAACTTTTTCACTTCCGATACGATACCAATATTGCAGCCTTCAGCAATGACTGATACCGATATCAATCCAATGCAATATCAGCACAAATCATACATACATTTACCTATTTCATAGTGTGGAATGTATGAAATGCTTGATCAAGTGATAAGAGCCAATAACAAGTATGTCTGAAAATAATTACTATTTTTTTTAACCATTGGTTGCAGAAATGTGAACCTTAACAGATTGCTTACATCGGAGATTTTTGATGCAGTCTGATACAACCCGACACAGTATTGTTGGGCCAATATCGAATTACTTCCAATATCAATATCAGAATGGGACATCTCTACCTCCACCTACTGGTTCCTTTCATATCGTAGCGTTCGGACGCTTCGCATCGCGTTGTGCCGTGTTAATTTTGGGGGATGTGCGCAAACAATGCTTCAAATCAACACAAGTAACACGCGGCAGCCATTTTAAACACGCGTTTGCTTCATTAAACAGGAAGTGTATAACGGCCGGTACTACTCATTGGATCATTTATACACAATCTCAGGCACACACTTTTTCTGTATTTAACCACATGATAGGTATGTACATAGTTAACTGGTTAATTGCAGTTAACATTGTAACCAGGAAAAATAGTTTTGCCTGGTTAAATGCCAGCTGAGCTCACGTTCTTCTGCTGTGCATGGGTGTAATATATTTAGTGCCACCAGATGGCATGAGAGCACCACTATGAAACTACAGAAGAAGAGCTTGTTGCATGATCAAATAAATTTACTCAAAAATGAAGCATTTAGGAAAGTGCACAGTGGGAGTATTTTACATTTGGAAGTTAACTAAATGGGTCAACATCAAAGCGCTGAGGATGGAAAAACATGGAAATAAAGCCACTTAACGAAATGAAACAAGACCAGCAACAGGTCAGTGCCATGACTCCTGCTTTGTGATAGCCTGGTGTCTGCCTCCTCTAGTGTGTTAAAATAAAGAAACTTCCATGTAATTATGTAGTTCAATGTAAGGAAACTAAAGTGGTTTTTAAAAGTGTGGCCTCCAGAAAGTGCGATAAGCAGCGCCGTGATGCTGGACGGCCCGTTACACAACAGGTTCTGATGGACGTTTCAGCTCTTGTCTCATTAACGTTGTTTATAGGTTATAAATGTCGTAACGAGCCTGGAACTTTGGTTTTGCATCAGAATCACTTAAAAGAGTAAGTTAAAAGAGTAAGTTAAAAGAGTAAGTGTGAAAGTGTTTGTTTAATTTATAGAGCAGGAGCAAAGATTTGCTTCTCTGTGCATGTTTGTGAGTGTGCGGGGAGGGGACTGGAGGGGGAGTTTACGGTTAACAGAGTATTAACCGCTTATTGGCTTCAATAGCCAGTTAAAATTTTTGAAAAATATGAATCCCTACCACATGATTTGGGTTAAAAACAAATATATCATTCGTGCTTTCTACGTACACATGGATTTGAACAACTGCAGCTGCACTATGTTGGAAGGAGCATTCTCAGTAAAATAGACAAGAGAAAGGAACAAAACCACCATGTCAAATAGTTCTTCTCAAGATTTGTTATTCTTTTTCATGCCTTAGTTTTTATTTTATGCTTCGTCTGCTTTAAATGTCAGGAATGGAACCATAACACACACACACACACACACACGCACACACACACACACACACCTCTACAGAGCTTCCTCATTCTCCCACGCTGCAGCAGGGAATCGCCTCCTTGATAAGAAGAACAGCAACACACAGCAGTGTCTCCCTGCTGAGTGGATCATTCTTCCTTCACTATTTGCCATTTATGGCCTCTACCCACTCCATCATCCTGACTTACACACACACACATGCACGCACACACAACACACACACAAGTACGCACACACCTGAGATGTCAGAGGAGGCTGCTTCAGCAAGGCCAAAGCTGCTGCTAGTCTCAACTCACCGGGATTCTTCTTTTTCAGGTACAGAGTCAAAGTTTATTATATTGTTTTTACATGGATTTGAGTTTTAATAAAAGCCTACAACTGTGTTACAATCACGCTTTCGATAGCTTTTATGGACATGTTCGTTTGCCACCTCAACAGGCTGATCATTTTCCACTTTATCTCATCTGCATTCAGTCCAGAGACGGGCCGTCAGGACAGGCTCAGCCAGACCTCCAGCTGGACTCAAGAGGGTGCTGTCAGCTCGGCGCTGGCGTTGTTAGGTTTGGTGTTAGGACAGTGACCGAACATCAGCACTGTTACAACCTCAGGTTTAAGTGTGCATTGGATGAAAGCATCTGCTAAATAAATAAACATAACTCACCTTCCAAAAAATATTTCTCTTGTGATTTTTTTTCTCAAAAAAGAGAGAAATACAATGTTTTTATGCTGTTTATAACAATGACCTAACTTTCTATTAGCAGATGCAAACAACTGATCCTGAAGGATTTTGTGCATTTTTAACAGGCTATTTATAAAATGTGCTAAGTAGAAAAGCTACAAACTACTGTATATACAGTAAAAGCTGATTTAGGAGAATACAGAGGACACATTATGATAACAATAATTATGATGACCAGGTTTACTCAACAACACATTAAAACATATAAAAAGTCATCATTAGTGTTTGTGTCACCAATGATCCACTACACAGGTAGGTGTTTAAACTATGACTCCTTCACTTTAAAGAAAATATAAATAGTTTGGTCTGAAATACAAAACCTAATGTTCTGTTCAGGACGTCCAAGTTTGCTTGTTTTGTTTTACCCTACAGGGAGGACGTCCAGACTGTTAAAATGGGCACGCGTGTGTTTTTTCTTCTCTTCTCTTCCAGCTGTGTGCCCAGCTGGGTTCTGTGTCATTTTTACTCTGAGAAATGAATCTGGGTGGTGGTGCTGTGGTTTATAGAGATTACAGACCGTGGACGACCAGAGCATGGGAGGGGACCGACCACTGGCTATAGAAAGACAGCAAACCACACGTCTGTCATCAGAATACACAAAGGGGAACGGTGCTCTGCAGCGAGAAAACGACTGGGAGAGACATTTCTGTAATGTGTTCTACAGAAATGTTTGACTATAAAGTCAAATGAACGTGATCAAAATTACAGATGTGGAGAAACGAATGAAGGATCTGCAGTCTTTGCTCACCGTCAAGTACTCAACTACAACTTTTGAACTGTAGAAATTGTACAGACTCACATCCACAGGTTATTATTATAGTGTGTAAAATACGCAGAGTACACTGTTAAGTCACTATAAGGTTTGTAGAGATTTTAGCCCTCCTTACAGAATTCTTGTTTTCCTCATTTGGTTCTTAAAGCAACACCAACGTAGCCCTGCGAACTAGACCAAAATCTTGCCTTCCAAAGTTTGGTCTAGGAACACTCCACTGGAATATTCACAGCACTCCAGCTGGCCAATCACAGTGCTCTATCCACTTTGTGGGCCAATCAAGGCACTCTATTTCTCTGGTGGGCCGGATTATACAACAGAGTGGAACAAGATGGAGACAGCTCGTTTGAAACAGCTTTTACATCAATTTTAGAAAGTTTGGACTTGGGCTTCGTTAGAATCAGGAGCAGATAGATGTATTTAAGTCCTTTATTTAGAAAAAAGGATGTATTTTTGCCTTCTTCACAAGCGGCCCGCCTCGTTTACCGACATCCGTTGCGTTGAGTACGTCATGTTGTTCGTTATCCAGTAGCATGCATGCGGAGATCATTTGAAAGACAACTGTAGAACCCGCCCCACGACCGAGAGCTGTCAATGGAGCGTTGTTAGACTAAACAATACATTTATTTAGCCTGGCTTGCCAGGCTAGTACTAAAGAGGTTTCAAACTGGTTTCAGTGGATCTTGGAGGGACGGAGGGGGAAAATAGCCTCCATAGTAGAGTTCAAAGGTCGAAATATGTGTGAAAAACAGCAAAGACCTGTCTCACATCTACCAAAAATCCCCAAGACTTCTGGGAAAACATCCTGTGGGCTGGTGGGACTAAAGTGGGTCTTTCTAAAAAGGGGTGTGTCCCATTACACTAACGGTGTGTTTCAGGAAAATCATTATAACAACAGTTATATTGGGTAAACGGGCGATGAGGTTAAGTGTCTGCCCTGTAATCAGAGGGTTGATGGTTCAAGCTTCACTCAGTCTCTTGCTGTCATTGTGTCCTTGGGCAAGACACTTCACCCACTGCTGGTGGTGGTCTGAGGGACCGGTGGTACCTGTGCAACCCAGAGCAGCTGCAGCTACACTCTAGCTCACCATCACCAGGATGTGAATAGGTGAATGACTGGTTATATTGTACAGCACCTTGGGGGTGTCCTAGAGCTCTAGAAGCACAGACCATTTACCATCCATGGTGCTAATGTGATGGTCGGGTTGCTTTTTACATTCTTCTAATTTATTTAATTCATTCAAAATTGAAAAAAAAAATTACATGATTTCCGTATCAAGAAAAACTTTTAGAATAAAAAGGAGCAGAGAGATGAACGTAACTTACTCTAAAATCCTCCTCCTCACAATCTTATTCAAACTTTTATAAACACAGATACAGTATTTTCTCACCTGGTGTCATTTTCCAACTAACTCAGACACTAGTTTATCCTTTCATGATTTAATGCATGTTTTGAATACACTGATATTAAATCTTGAATCTTTATTTCCTTGTTCGGGTTCTAACTTTAGACTTCAGTTCCTTTCTGATGATAACCAGTTGCTTTTTATGCTACGCTGCATCAGGACCCTGACCACATACTGTAACTAATGGAACCATGGAGTTCTGCCCTCTACCAGAACACCCTCAAGGAGAATGACCTTTGACCTTAAACTGGTTTATCCAGGAAACCCCTCCAATGTGGCTCAATTAAAACCATGGTGTAAAGACAAGTTCTACAGTGATGTGAGATTATTTACCACTGATCACAAACGCTGATTTCAGCGTTTGCCAGCAAGCTCTTAAAGTCCACAATGTTTTCACACAGGACCAGGTTTGTTTGGATAGCTTTAATCCCTTTAAGTTTTTATTTGGTACTCAGGTTATATTTGTCTGACAGTGAAATCAGGTTACTGAGCTGAAATTTTTTGGATGACAAAATATCTGGAGACTAAAGGAGGCAAATACTTTCCCACAAATACAAAATACACCAAACACGCCTTAAATCACTGTCTTTAACACCTGTGTGTTACTAGGAAACCTCACAACTTGATTTTCTTGGTGCCGTTTGGAACTGAGTCCATGCCAGTGTTGTGTTTCTGCTGAGACTTAACCCAGACCCTTTCTCAGGGCCATCACAGCTCTCTTGTCCCGGGTTTGGCAGTCACCTGTGAGGGGTGACTGACTCCTAATCCTATTGAAGTTTGGGCTGTTGTGTAACACTGGGGGCTGCTGCTGAATACAAAATACATCCTAGATCCCAGAAGGGAGCAGCGGAGAAAGTTCTAACTGAATATTAATGAAGACACTGACACCATCCTACCTTTTCCCCCAAGTAGATTTTTTTCATTCAGTTATTGAGTGTTAATGAAAGGGTGAATCACCTGAGTGACAGGTTATTCGGTTTGAATTATCCAATGAGCACCAATCTACAGCAGCTCTAATTCTGTTGGTAATTATTTATTTTCCTTTGAGAGAAATTCCCATCTCAGAGGACATGGCATGACCTTCCTTACAGGTTGCAGCATGTTTAGCCCACGTCATCAAACGCCTCGCTTCTGTGGAGCTGTCACCTGAAAGGACGCACCTTATTAGGAGGATAAAATTAGGAGAACTCACCGGAGACCGCAGACTAGAGAAATAATCCCTGAGACGTGACTCGGTGGACAGCAAAGGGAAGGAAAAAGTTGAAGGTCCGTGGATTTAAAAAAATGACCTTCTGAGATGAAGACGCGATCATGGATGGAGGAAGGCACGCAGCTGGAGGGACAGACGTGTGGATGAGTGGATGAATCCCGTCCGAACCGAACTGAGCTGTAGCTCTGACTGAGACAAATGGATCCTTAAGACACAGGGTCCGTGAAAATACACGGAGCGGAGCCGCAGGAGTTCCTCTGACAGACCGGGCGGCTCGCTGCGTGCCGCTGCATGGACCACCGAGGGACGACACTGACGCCTAGTGGGCACAAACGATACTACACCGTCCTAAATTACCATGATTTCAAACAGGAATTGATTTGTTTTTATTAGTGAATGAAAGCAGGGGCGGATTTAGGATTTTGTGTGTGTGTGTGTGTGTGTGTGTGTGTGTGTGTGTGTGTGTGTGTGTGTGTGTGTGTGTGTGTGTGTGTGTGTGTGTGTGTGTGTGTGTGTGTGTGTGTGTGTGTGTGTGTGATAATTGTTTCTTAATACATTTAAAATATCAAATTTGACCAGCAGACAAAAAGCACTAGATTATGAACTAATATGATATAATGATTGTTATTAGCTACTATACAGCACTGAGAAAACAAATCCTCTCTGGGAATTTACATTTAGATTTGAGCCATGTTTAACCATCATATGGATCCTGTTAAAGAAAAGGCAAAAGTCATACAAGTCATAAATTAGAAACTCAAAATAGTTAGAACTAGAAAGAGTTGACATTGAAGAAGAAGGAGAAGAAGAAGAAGAAAATATCATTTCTATAGCGCCTCTCAAGATAAAAATCACGAGGCACTTCACAAAAACAAAAACAAAAAATATAAAAAATTGTAAAAATATAAAAAAGCACTTAGAAAATGTTTAAAAATATATTTAAAATGAGCAAGAATAAGCAATTGCGATTTAAAAGAAAATATGTAAAGAAAGAGAGAGAGTGAATAGGAAAGAGGGAAATCAGTGAGGAAGGTGGAATAGGTGGGGAGAGCAGAATAAAGAGAGAGTGGTGAAGAAGGTCATACAAAAGCCAGCTTGAACAAGTGAGTCTTCAGCTGCTTTTTAAAGGAGACCACTGAATCCACTGATCTCAGGCTCAGGAGGAGAGAGTTCCAGAGTCTGGGGGCCACAGCAGCAAATGATCTGTCACCTTTGGTCTTTAGCCTGGTGCTGCACAACCAGTAGGCTTTGATCACTGGACCTCAGGGGCCTGCTGGGGGTGTAGGGACTAAGAAGATCACCAATGCAAGATGGTGCTTGTCCATGTAAGGCCCTATAGACCAGAACCAGGATCTTGAAATGAACCCTGAAGTTGACTGGCAGCCAGTGAAGCTGGAGGAGAAGCGGGGTGATGTGGGAGTGTTTGGAGGACTTGGTCAGAAGCCGAGCACAGGCAATCTGAACCACCTGTAGACGGTTCAGGGAGGTTCTGCTCAGACACGTGAAAAGAGAGTTACAGTAGTCTAAGCGTGAGGAGATGAAGGTGTGGAGAACTGTCTCAAGTTCAGAGCGAGACAGAAGGGGACTCAGCTTAGCAATGTTCCTGAGATGGAAGAAGGAAGAGCGAACAAGAGAACTGACATGAGAATCCAGGGTGAGAGCTGGGTCAAAGGTCACACCAAGATTCCTGACAGAAGGTTTGGTGTGGGAAGCAAGCTGACCAAGAGAATCTCTGACTTTGGGAACCAGCTTGTCTGGGGCACAGATGAGGATCTCAGTCTTATCTTCATTCAGCTGTTGAGGGTCTGACCTAGGAAATTACTGTGCATTAATTTTCCTCAAAAGACTGTGTTTTAAAAAGCAAATAATAACATCAGCGCCAGAGACACTTCATTTCCCATGATGCTTTACACACGGAAGCAATGTGATGACGTCACCACAACAACAGCTCCCGTCTCCCTGTAAAAGGAGAGAAAAACGAAACTTAATTGTTCTTTTGCCCAGTAACACTGGCTGTAAAGGACGCTCATTGCACGCTCCGATCAACGTGAGCAGATCAAACACCGAACCGCTGGAAAGCTGGGTTTGGAAATCCAGCAAATCTGCTCTCTTCTGCTCAACTCCAGCTGATGTGAAGGAAACGAGCGGAGCTCCCATCAAACCTCACAAAGACGCTGTAAGTTATCAAACTTAGCACAAAAGAAACTTTGCTCTCTCTGTCCAGCCCGTGGAGAGACACTCGTGAGTGAACAACGGAGGAAATCACATCTGATCAGGGAACACAAGGGACGCCTTGCTTTGCTCCGGAACAGCTGTTATCTCCTGCAAGTTTTTATTTCATTTAAACTTTTACCTTTTCCGTTTCTTCTAGACCAAAATAAATGGTCGCAGCGCGAGACCGTTTCAAATTATCAGACGTGTTTTCCTCTTCTTCCGCACCAAATACGCATATATATATCGTGAAGTAAGGTCTGTTTGTTTATTATTTAAATGTCTGGGTCTTTAGTCGTCAGCTCTGGCCAGGCTGGTAGACTTCTCTTTTAGAATAAATAATTTACGAGTGACCTTTGTTGTTTTGTTAACTTTTGAAGTGTTGAAGTTAAGTTTTACTGTGATCTTAAGCCACTGAGATTTTATTCCTGTGCTGCATCTGAGAGAAGAAAAAACGTTTCCTTTGTATTAGAGCTGGAGACAGCTTACAGCTCATTCCTCCAGCCTTATCAGACACACACAGCTCAAGAACACACTCCCTGCACACCTGTTCAGCAGAACAGAGGATCCCTTTCACACACACACACACACACACACACACACACACACACACACACACACACACACACACACACACACACACACACACACACTCATACGTGTTTTTAGTGTTTGTGGGGACATCCTCCATTACACACACATTTTCAATTATATTAAAATTGTTTTGCATTATTAATCTCCTTGTCAATTAAATGTTATAAAATTCAGACTTTGTCTCCAGAGACTTGCTTGTGTTGGTGTGAAATCTCTGCTCCTAGGATTCCACGAACATTTCAGATAGACTGATAATCATTTTGGATTCATTTCCCTTTCTAATTAGAATGGGTGATGCCCCGAAGATACCTAATGGTATCTTAATTAATTAATAATTCGGTAAATATTCCCATATTTACAGAATTTATTGAAGAATCCAAAAGTAAGTTAAAACTTACTAATTATTCGCTCCTAATAACCCCAAAACAGCTGAAGAAAGCTCCCAGCCATCCAGGTTTTGATAGTCTAAGCAGGTGTGTAACAGCTGCAGCTTAGACATCTCATGGGGCTTAAAGGAGATGTACAGTTGGATGTCATCTGCATAAAGATGGTAGGAGATTCCTTTGAAGGAGCTCAGGATGTGCTGAAGAGGAAGCAGATAGAGAAGGAAGAGCAGAGGCCCCAGCACAGAACCTTGTGGGACACCATGGGTAAGAGAGGTGGTAGAGGACCTAAACTTGGAGACGGCCACAGAAAAGGAGCTCTCAGAGAGATAAGAGGAGAACCACTCCAGATCAGATCCTGATAGGCCTACCCAGTCTCTGAGCCTCTCCAGTAGCAGGTGATGGTCAACAGTGTCAAAGGCTGCAGTCAGGTCAGCAGGACCAGAACAGAACAGTCCCCTGCATCACTGTGAGTCAGAAGGTCATTAGAGACCATAAGAAGAGCTGTTGCAGTAGAATGAGCTCTACGAAAACCTGACTGGAAGCTATCATAGATGTTATGTTCATCGAGAGCAGCTGTGAGTTGTTTAGCCACAATCTTTTCCAAGATCTTGGAGATGAACGGAAGTTTAGAGATGGGTCTGAAGCTGCTATGGAGAGAGGGGTCGAGACTCGTTTTTTTAAAAAGCGGGTGGATTACAGCATTCTTAAAGTAAGCAGGGACCTGACCAGAAACCAGAGAAGCATTAATAATAGAGAGCACGCTGGGACCGATGGACTGAAAAGCACTTTTAAACAAAGATGAGGGTAAGATGTTGAGGGGGCATGCAGAGGTCTTCATTGAGTTAACTAGTTTGGTTAACTCAGGCAAAGAAACAGGAGCAAAGCTATCTAGGATGATGGGCCTGGTTGGAGTCGGGAGAGGCAGCGATAAGACTGAAGGAGAGATGCTAGATCTAACCTTATTGACTTTGTCCACAAAGAAAGACAGAAAGTTCTCGCAGTCTGTAACAGAGTGGATGGAGGCTGTAGGAAAGGCAGGAGAGACGATGCTGCTGATGGTGTTAAACAGCACCTTGGGGTTCCCTTTGCTCTGGGACACCAGGTTGGAGAAATAGGAAACCCTCGCGTCTCTGACTGCAGAGTTAAAGGATGTCAGAAGATCCTTTAGGTGCAGCAGATGGACGTGGAGATGGGTTTTCTTCCACAAACGCTCAATTTTTCTGCATTGGCGCTTCTGCGAAGGCTGTCATTAAACCAGGGAGTAAGGTTCACTCTGAGGAGATTAACACCTTTCAGCATGTGCATTTTCTGCTTTTCCAGCAGTGATATTGCTAATTCTGTTGAATGAAATTCACTGTTTAATGAGACAGCTGGTGAAAATGATATGTAAATAAGTAAGAATGCATGTAGACCTACATAATGAAGCAAAACTGAAACACTAATATAAAGTATATATATTATATTTTATTCTCCCTTCGAATCTGGGAGGGTGGAACCCCAGCTCCAGCTATGGCTGAGCCCCCAGGGGGTCCAACTTGATATTTTTTCAAGGGGCCCAAAATCTCCAGCAGCCCCCCTGGTGGCAGCCGTATTAAGACTGATCCGATTCAGCCGCGATATGACCGTAAGTCTTTGCCTCTGATTGGGGAGGGTTGTACTGATCCAGGGGAACCATGCCTGTTTGCAGTGAGGCTGCCCGTCTGTGCGCCGAGAGCCGCTATTGCATTCAGCTTTGCCCGCAGCGGCGTCAGCGGTGCACTGACCCTCCTGCTGCTCCATCCCGCCACGATCAATCTCCTCTCCAGAGCCTGTTGTGGGCCCAGAAGACTCCTCACTGCTGTTCTGTCCTTATGGATTTGTTCCGCATGCAGGATTTGTTAATTAGTGGTCGGGTGTTGGACTCCTGGTTGCCGGGGCAACCACCAGGTAACTCCGAGTCCCTTGCCCAGGGACACAACAGCAGAATTCTCTGTCCGGAGCCGGGATCGAACCTGCAGCCTTCCGATTACTGGACAACCCGCTCAACCTGTTGCACTACCATGTCCCCTATCACAGACACCCACTCACATATGATGCTATGAAAACAAAACACATCAGCATCTGTATAATCTGGTAAAATTGACCCATTACATTGGGTCAAAATGAATAAATAAGCAACCACTTTCAAACCATCATTTATTTAACAACATGTATTCCCAATAGAAATGTATTGAATTGATAGAGCTATCACAGAAGACCACAGACAACACATCAGAAAACATTATGTTCCTCGGCTCATTTTAAGCAGAAATCACACTGACATGGTGACCCTGTCTCCTCAGAATTCAACAAGGCAATCAAGTTATTTGTCCAACACAAACGATTTGAAATACGCCAGTTATACTTCCACAACAATTTACACCATTTTCATAAAGCTGGCACCTCAAGGAAAAAATAAATAAAATGCAGTATTACTATTATCTGCTCACAAACATTTTGATCCTAAGCTCATTTTAACTTGTTTTAAAATAGAACAATAACATCTCTTCATCGGTCAGTCTGCATGAGACTGACTCTCAGCCGCTCTCAACTAACGTTCAAAGTCATGGGCAGCGAAGCGTCTGCGCAGCGCAAATGCCTGGGTGGACAGTTTGTTTAACATAAAGCGGGAGATTACAGATACAGTATTTTGCTCGTGCCCTTGCTGCCCCAGACCTGTCAACTTTGTCAAAATTTTTTGAATACCACTTGTGCAGCGTTTTTTCATGGACTTTTGCCACTGCATTGCTTTTCACACTGTAATCTCCCATTTACTGGATGGAAAATTTTATACACACGCACACACACACACACACACACACACACACACACACACACACACACACACACACACACACAGTTATAGTTCTTATTTTGACTAGTAAGGTTATAGACATTTTTACTGTTTGACCTGACTCCAAAGTATCATGTATTTTAATATTTAACAGTAAAACTCTAGAGTTTACTTATATAATATTTGTGATTATGCTAGCTACTTGTATTAAATCATTTCAATACAAATTAATTTAAAAAAACAATTATATTAATGGTAATTATTTATTTTGTAAATTGCAATAGGTGTTTCTGTTCTCAAGAATGTAATATTAAATTGGCTTAAAGCACATATGCACACATCACCAGGGCTTATTTCCTAATTACCTGCAGCTCTGCAGTTCCTTGCGGCTTATGTCCACATCATAGTTGCAGATTGTGCAAAATGCATGCTGAGGTTGTTCGGAGGGTCGCAAGCATGGCCACTGTTCTTGATATTTGGACAAAAACTTCTGAGACACATGGACCCTCTTCTTTTTGGCAGGTCTGCTAACCAATCCCTCCCTGTCTGCGTCTCCCTCATCTGCCATAGCATGAGTTGCAAAACGAGCTGCAAAAAAAAATATTGGCTGCATGTTTAAACTGTATAAAAAACCACATTCCACTTCATACACAGGCCAAATATCTGCAAAGGATAAAGACAAACACACGCACACACACACACACGCACGCATGCACGCACGCACGCACACATGCACACACACACACGCACACAGTTTACCTCACCAGAACAGCAGCAAGTGGTGAACCGGAGGGAGAGAGAATCAGGGAGGGAGGAGGGCAGGGCTGTTACATTATAGGTTAGGTAGGATAGTTTTTCTCCGCTTTTCTACAATGATTGGCTTAAATTTAGTAGATCTCCAACGTAATTGTAACAGTTGTTTATATCCCACCGTCTGCCAACAGAAAGCGAGCTATAGAGACAGTTTCTAAAGCGACGCATAATTTACAAAGCTCTTCCCCTGATGCTCTCTTCAACATTACACTGTCCTTACATCTTCAACAGACAAGTATCTTAGCGAGTAAAGCTTATTTTACCTGACAGTTTCCACTTCCCGCTTGAGGCCGCCTTCGTGAGAGGAAGTGCACATGTCACTCAAAAGAGCCAACATGTAAATATATCTGTTCCCATTTTTAAGCTGAATTAATAAAACATAATAAATACAATAGCTTGACACAGAAAATAGAATTCTGTCACTGAGTCTATTCTGAACATACGATTAAAACACGTAGCAGGTCAATGCAATGATAATCTAAAAATTGAAATTCCACAAAATCAAAGACAGTTTTAACATACACATCAAGAAACAATTCAAACATTTAATTGTCACAATTTTTAAGTAATTTGTGACAAAAATGTTCAACTCATTTTTAAACTCACAACATGGGCTTCTGCTGTTTTTCTTTTAAGGCATATTAGGCAGTGTGGGCTTGCTGTTAGCACCCCCTAGTGTTCATTTATAGAAAAAAAGAAACAGCTCCTCACTGCGTGTTAGTGTTTTTAACACCTTAGTTTAACAGCTGAAACGTCTCTGCATTGTGTCTACAGGAGCGATTCATCATTACATCAAACAAATCACCTGTGTTCATGATCTAAAACACACAGGAAACATGCTGGAGGTAGACTACTGCCTTTTGAGTCCAACAGGGACCAGACCAGCACTCTGAAGATGCAAGTGTGATATTCTGGCCACAGGGGTGCGGTGGGGGTCTGAGTAACATTTCATTAACCAAAGGATCATTTTAGACCATAATGGCTTAAGAAAAATATTTAAAAATATGAAAAAGTTGCACAGTGTGGCTAAGGTAGGAACATGAAAATGGGTTCTTTTAATAGAAGCTCAGAGGGTTAAAAAAATCATTGGAAAATCGAGCTTGCAGCAGGAAAATATTAAAATGACGTGGTCAGAGCTCTCCACGGTGCTTTTAACTATTTTAGATGTAGTAGCAACTTCCAAAGTTGCTATAGAGGCAAAGATTAGGCCCAGGTATATTTGTTTGACGTGCTGTCTGCTTCTTATTAATTCACAGAGAGGTGGAATGCTTTTGTCCATTTATTGTTGCAGGTGACTCTAAATTCTGGTCAAATCCTTAAACACAACATGACTAATAAACAAAGTAAAACAAACTGAATTGTGATGTGATTAACTGAACATTTGCGGTCAACAAAAACTACGGCTGCCCAGCCCTACTCTATCTGTCAAAATCACCCGGTGACAGCTCTTTTTAATTCCGACGCCCACACCTTTGTGACCCATGACAACAAAAGGGGAAATAAAAATGGAAACTCAGTATTCAACTCATCCAAGAAATATTACGGCTCCTACAGATGCTTTTTAATTCAAAGCGATTTTTTTTTTTTGCTTTTTGTTTTTCCGATTTGAAACAATTTAATATTTTACATAGAAATCAGCCATTGTAAAGCATATTTCAGAAAGGTTTAACACACAGGTGTTATGAAACAGACAAAGCTTGAAGGAAATGTTTTAAAGGTGAAAATCATGCAATTGCTACAGGCTCAGTGTGATCAGTACAGATAATGCAAAACGTTTTTCATGATTTATGCACAAAGATGTGTTTCATTTTTCACCTGAGACACTTGGCACAACTTCACCAAACAGAAAGCCAAAAGAGCTTTGTTGGGCATGTCTGTAAATAGCAAAACGAACTGACATTTGTCAGAGGAAAATACAGAAGTAGGTGTCGAGTGACGAACCACAAGATATACAAACCTCATTCAACTTTTTTTCAAAAGAGACGCTGCGCTTTTATGCTCACAGGTCCAAACGGTGACCTTCAGTCCTCCAGAGTCTCTGGATCCAGTCAGAGCTGGTACTTGAAGATGATCCTGCTGCTCGGTCTGATCTGGTCTCTCTGGGGAGAACCAGCTCGGTGTCTGCAGGAGGATGGAGGTTTCACTTTTAGTGGAGACATCCTCCACATCACCGTGGCCACCGACGATGTTTACATCGCTACAGAGGAGAAGCTTTACCAGCTGAGCCACGACCTGGTTCTGACCCACAGTCTGACCCAGAGAGGGATGTTAAAGGACTTGAACCAGAACACAAAAAGATTACAGCAGTTTTTAGAAATGGATGAGCAATTCCATTAGAAAGAGAGGAATGAATAATGTCCACTATGAGAGGAACCGGAGAAGGGAGGCAAGCTTTAACCAGTACTGTGGGAATCAGATCAAACTGAGAACTAGAAGACTTGGACTTACAAACAAGATCCAGTATTTTAGTGGAGGTCGGAAGCTGGAAAGAAGAAAACAATGCAATCAAAGCTCAGATTCAACAAAAAATATCATTTAAAATAAAATGTACTACTTTTAAATCATGTGCATGTTTACACACATTTGAACTCTGCGAGTTATTTTAACATCAACCTGCCCGGGGACTACAGATGGAAATTGGCATCCCTGCTTTAATCTGGTACAATGCATCTTTCTTTTGTGGTTAATGCTAAATTGTGCACTGTTCCTGTTTAATAAACTTTTACAATACAAAATACTTGTAGCAGAACCAGGACTTTGTTGGATCAGTTGGATTTTTGGATTGAAGAATGACACAAAATAGTGGACAGGGAGTGAGAGGGTAAATTATCAGGAGGATTCGTCAGGGTCTAATCAAAGAAGACACTGTTTAAAGAGTTACCGTGATGGACAAAATTACCGCAGTGATTCATTTTAGTTTGCTGAATACTTTCTCTATAATGCAGCATAAAATGCCATCATTGCATAATTTAACAATTCCAACAGTTACAGAACAAAACTTGGTGAGAAAATACACAAAGAAGTTAGATATTCATGAAATACGTTTTCTTTGAGATCAGTAAAATATGATTATTTTATTTTTTAAACAAATGTTTCATTCTTCAATTTCTTGCTCTCTTGTACACAGTTCTATAAATCGTCAGTGTCTTAAGATTTCTGTCAGTAATCGTTTAGCAGATGATTATATTTTTGCTTTTCTTGGTAACGCTTTGTAAAAATGAAATAAAACAATGCAGCAAAAACTTACTGCGCTATTTTTAATAATAGCCCCAGCCACCAAAATACAGAAAACACTTTTCTTCTCTCATACTATTTTCTCATTATGGTCACAAAGACAAGTTCCTCTTCATGCAGTGTTTGGTGGTTCATGCATGAACCAG
Organism: Nothobranchius furzeri; assembly: GCF_043380555.1. Taxonomy (NCBI): domain Eukaryota; kingdom Metazoa; phylum Chordata; class Actinopteri; order Cyprinodontiformes; family Nothobranchiidae; genus Nothobranchius; species Nothobranchius furzeri. The sequence goes on along the minus strand of NC_091741.1, from coordinate 61,465,047 downwards.
TTGACTCATGTCCTATAATAAGATGTGATTACACACAATTGTTGAACTGACAAACTGACATCTCTTCCATTTCATACACTCACCACCTGAGCTTCAGACCCATCTCTAAACTTCCGTTCATCTCCAAGATCTTGGAAAAGGTTGTGGCTAAACAACTCACAGCTGCTCTTGATGAACATAACATCTATGATAGCTTCCAGTCAGGTTTTCGTAGAGCTCATTCTACTGAAACAGCTCTTCTTAGGGTTTCTAATGACCTTCTGACTCACAGTGATGCAGGGGACTGTTCTGTTCTGGTCCTGTTGGACCTGACTGCAGCCTTTGACACTGTTGACCATCATCTGCTACTGGAGAGGCTGAGGGACTGGGTAGGGTTAGGCTGGCCTGTCAGGATCTGCTTTGGAGTGGTTCTCCTCTTCTTTGGTATGTTCTTGCTGTGTTTAGTTTCTAACTGCATTTTTGGTTCTTTTTTCAAACACAGAAAATTTTTCTTTTTTTTACCTTGCTGACAGTTTTGTTTACCGGCTGTAAACTTCCTCAGAGCTGACGCTGATGGTGGCATCACTTCCTTCTCCATTTATCCGTGGGCAGCAGAGGGCGTTGTCACGCTCTGCTGCTCAAGGATCATAAACACCGAACAACAGAAATACAAAAGATGGATAAAGGAAGCCATAGAGATAAGGAGACGTGGATACGGGACCATGAACAGAGACGATGGGGTTTACACACTGGATCGTGCATGGGACTGTGTCATCGGTGAAAGGAGAGCAGGATATTAAATAAGCAAATTCTTATGAGGCAGATAAGACAAAAAATGGGGATATCAGGAGCTAAACTACTGACGCTCGGTTAACGAACCCAGAACCTGTGAAACTGGTGATTGCCAAAGCTTCACCTCCACTAATTAGCTTGGGCTGCCAGACCTGCTCTCTGTCTATTCTACACAGAATAAGGAAGCATTGGCATGGTTGGCCAGGCTACTGCCTTATGACATAATGCCTGGCTGTGTGTGTGTGTGTGTGTGTGTGTGTGTGTGTGTGTGTGTGTGTGTGTGTGTGTGTGTGTGTGTGTGTGTGTGTGTGTGTGTGTGTGTGTGTGTGTGTAAGTTAAAATCTGTTTTGTATACACCATAAAAGAACACTTCTTTTGTTGTTTTTTAGTTTGTGATTAATGTTCTAGATTTGTCTCTTTGTTCTGCAAACTTGCTTTTATTGGTTGTAAGACAGAAGGGCCTGCTCGAAAACGAGATGGCTCATCTCTAACACTTTATATTTCCTACAATATAACTTAAAAAATTTTAAAAATGTGATAAGAACTGGCAGTAATTTGAATGTAGTTCAGAGAAGGATGTTGTTGGTGGGCTTGGGCTGAACGAGTCTGGTAGCTCAGCTGGGTGAAGTTGTGGGAGATTTTAGGACTTGAGCAGAGATGGCAGTAGTGCAGCTTTGGAGGATACAGGATGCCATTAAACACCATCAAAGAAGAAAATGGGACAAATCATCCCTTGGTTGGTTGATCCTGAACATTAAATGATAAAGGAAGCAATATCAGAATTAATCTTTAAGAGTACTTTTTTATGTTTGTGAAAATCTACATAGGGGAATTATACTATTAAGTTATCATCGTCTTCCTCCGCTTATCCGGGTCTGGGTCGCGGGGGCAGCATCCCAATTAGGGAGCTCCAGGCCGTCCTCTCCCCGGCCTTGTCCACCAGCTCCTCCGGCAGGACCCCAAGGCGTTCCCGGACCAGATTGGAGATGTAACCTCTCCAACGTGTCCTGGGTCGACCCGGGGGCCTTCTGCCGGCAGGACATGCCCGAAACACCTCCCCGGGGAGGCGTCCAGGAGGCATCCTGACCAGATGCCCAAACCACCTCAACTGGCTCCTTTCGATCCGGAGGAGCAGCGGTTCTACTCCGAGTCCCTCCCGAATGTCCGAGCTCCTCACCCTATCTCTAAGGCTGAGCCCGGCCACCCTACGGAGGAAACTCATTTCGGCCGCTTGTATCCGCGATCTCGTTCTTTCGGTCATTACCCAAAGCTCATGACCATAGGTGAGGATTGGGACGTAGATCGACCGGTAACTCGAGAGCCTGGCTTTCTGGCTCAGCTCCCTCTTCCCCACGACAGATTGGTTCGGCGTCCGCATCACTGCAGACGCCGAACCAATCCGCCTGTTATCTTGATAACATTTATAATTAAGTTTGGATCTAATGTCCTAATTTCTGAAGTCTGTTCTGTTCTACAGCGGGAAAAGGACGGTCACTCTCATTGGGACCAACCTACACTTTGTAGACGGTGTCTCACACAGCCACAAGCTACAGCAGGTTATACTTCCCAGGACCAGCAGCTATCAGGTAGATCTGCTGACATATGCTAATATGTTGTCATGCATGAACACTCTTATTACCTGATATGTTGCTGCATAACCTTTAATTTAACACGTTAAGTTGCGTGCAAATATAATCACATTAATTTTCACAAAAGCATTATATAAAATCATAAGATATAGGAATGCATTTGTTATTGAGAACAAAAATGTGATTGGTTTAGGAGACAAAACTGTGTGTTTTTGTAAGATTAACACGATAAATTAAGGTCAGATTACAAATATCACACAAATTCTGTGACTTTCACACAAAGTGTGTAAGGCTCTTGTTTGCAGACTTTTCTTCAGCCTTTAACAAGATGCAGCCCCACATCCTGATTGAAAGACTTGCCAATGTTTTTAATTTGCCCGATCAGCTTCTCTTACTGATTTTGAACTTTCTTACGGGGAGGACCCAGCGGGTGTTGGTTAATGGTCAGATTTCTCTCCCATTAATGTCCAGCACCGGATCTCCTCAGGGATGCGTTCTGTCCCCCCTGTTGTTTATCCTGTACACAGACAGCTGCAGGGTCACTCAGAACAACAGGTTCTTGGTTAAGTTTTCAGACGACACTGTTTTGATGTCCTTACTTTCAGGATCTGAAATAAACCATGGTCCCGTGCTGTCAGATTTTGTAGACTGGTGTGACAGTAACTACCTGGACCTGAACGTCAAAAAAACCAAGGACATGATTATTGATTTTAGACGCTCCGCACCACCCCACCTTGGTAGTAGCATCATCTACGGTGAAGTGGTGGAGGTGGTTGAAGAGTACAGATACCTTGGTCCTTGGATTGACAACAAGCTGCGGTTTGTCACAAACACGGACTCCATTTTTAAACGAGCTCAGCAGAGAATCTATCTTTTAAGGAAATTGAACTATTTTAACGTGAATAAAAGGATTCTCTGCAACTTTTATAGCTGTTTTATAGAAAGCATTTTAACATTTTCATTTGTTTGTTGGTACAAAGCCTTGTCCATGAAGGACAAAAAGAAGCTGCAGAGCATTGTAAAAATCTGCTCCAAAATTATTGGCGCCAAACAAAGAGACTTACAGTCTCTTTGGGAGGAGAGGGCGCGAAAAAAGGCTAAATGTATCCTGGGTCAGCCCCTCCATGCTCTGTACTCTGAGTTCTCTCTTATGCCCTCAGGACGTCGTTATTATGTACCTTCTCGAAAAACAAACCGCTTTGCCAACTCCTTTGTTCCATCAGCTATTGAACTGCTTAACTCTGAGCCGGGAGGGGTGGCGAAATAACAGCGAAGTATCATCGGCTTTAAGCATGTGCCATTTTTGGAGGGCTGCTGCTCATCCTCTACCCTTCATTTAGGATGTGTTCGGCATGTTGGTAGTGACACACATTGTGTGATTGTGTGATTGTATAAATGGATTGTTTGCTTGGTTGTTTTTATGAGCGAGTTATTCTGTGTGGTAAGCTACAAATTAATTGCCCCATGGGGACCAATAAAGTTTTCTGATTCTGATTCTGATTCTGAAGTGTATTTTCTGCAGAATCTCACCTATGAAACACCTGCAGCTGGAAACTCTCAGAGCAGCACCGTGTTTATGAAAGTAGCCAATGAGACGTTGTCCTGCACTCAAATAACCTATAAAGACCGGGGTTCACGGAGTTCCCGCTGTAAAGGAAGGAAATTATGTCCGTGTTGTGATTCAAGTAAGGCTTAATTTTTCTTGTCATGTGTTCATGAGTGAAATCAGTTCATAAAAGAAAACTCTTTGTTGTCCTTCCAGAAAAAGGCTGATGAACTGAACATGTCACTAGCAGAGTTGTCAGTTTGGGGCATTCAGGAGGAGAAGAAGCATTTTTGCAGAATAGAAGGCAGAAAAAGCAGCAGTGAGGTTGACTCCATCATCTGTGAGATCAAAGAAATTCAGGAGGCTGAATTTACCCAGTTGGAGGTAATTTTATATAAATTTAAAAATATTAACAAACTATATAGTTTTCTTCAGACACACTTATTTGCATTTGTTTGCACAAATAGTTATTACAAACAAATAAAAAGTGCAAATTGTCACTGAACAGAAAACTTCGTCTCACAAAAACTACTTCATCGTGTCTCTAATTATTATTTCAAATGATCTTCCCAAACCTGAGTTAGCTTATGGAGCACTACTGACCAGCAGCGTGTTTTTCATCCACTAGTTTGGCCTTTTTAATGCAGCCGATCCTTTGTTTGGAAATGTTCTAGATGATGTTGTGTTAAGAAAGCCATGTCATTACACTGCCCAGCAAGTCACAAGACTCCTGGAGATGATGGGACTTTTTAACCATTATAAAAGAATCATATTCTGTTTTATTCGATGATTTTCTCACTTTACAGATTGGGGTTAGAGTGACCTTAAAAGGTAGAGACACGCCCTCTTTGGGACTTCCAGCCAAAATCCTAAATGAACACCTCTTTGAGATCAAGCCAGATCTCACAATAGAACACTTTTAGCAGCATAGAACCACCTTTTTCAGAACAGAACCAAACAACCGTTATTTGTTTTAACCTGCAACAACTTCATCAGATGTAAAACAGCCTCCAGCAGAGACCAGAGGGTATCCCACTGACTAACTGGGCTGGGTGTAAAGCGCCTACGACCTTTGAATGCCCCAGAAGTCTAATCACTTGTCAGCCTTGTCAAGACAACTTCGTTTTGCCAGCTTGAACTCCAGAAACCATCACTACTGGTGTCGTAGATTCTTCACACTGCCGTTGGATGGGTTATGATTCATTTGATAAATAATCAAATATCACTAAATTCAGCCAGATTATTCTTGTCATGCTAGACTTCACATCTTTTCCTCTGGAGGTTTCTTCCTGTTAAAATGGAGTTTTCCTCTCCACTGGTGCTAAATGCTTGCTTAGTATGAGGATTGCTGTAAAGTCACTGACACTAGTCAGTGACTTGATGCAATTGGCTGGGTTCCTTACATAGGAAACTTTTTACTGATTGGCTTAATGAACTGACCTGTATGTGAAGTGCCTTGATGCTATATAAAGAAACTTGAATTGAATTGAGTTTGATCCAACCATTCATCACTTCCATACCAAGTCTGAACATATGTTAATCTATCAGTTTCAGATGTCAGTAAATGTTTCTGAATTCACAGTTCAGCCTATTGTAAAAATGTACCTATTAAAATATTCTCACTCAAATGCCAGCTGTTTAAACATTTCAACTTTAGAGTTTTTAATAAATGTTCAAAGATTTAAGTTTTCTGCTGTTTAGCATTTTTTTGTCCATTCTCCACCTATATTCTGAACTTTATTACAATTGTTGGTGATTTTTGCTTCAAAATATTGAAATACATTCAGCTCATTTTGTCAGTTTAGCTTAGTTTCAGCTTCACTTCAGCTATTCAGCAGCTTCAGCAATCAGTTTCCAAATTTTGCGTATGCTGCTAATTTCACAGTTCAGCTAAATGTAAATATTAAACTGTTAAACTTGTCCTACTGAAATAGCAGGTGTTTAGACATTTTAGCTGTCCAGATTTTTATACAATGTTCACAGATTTAGCTTTTCTGCTGTTTAGGATTATTTTTTTCTATTGTTCATTTACTTTTTGTGCTTTACTTGGTTGTTGGTGTTTTTTTCTGACAGTTTTGCTTAGTTTCAGCTTCAGTTATAGCCTAGTGAACTAGACCAAATTCTTGCTTTGCAAAGAATGGTCTAGGCATGCTCCATTGGAACCTCAGCAGCTCCTACCAGGACTCTGGCTAGCCAATCACAGCTCTCTAGAGGGGTTTCAAACACAAAGAGCTGTGATTGGTCCATAATGGTGGGCCAATCATAGTGCTCTATCTGCTTAGTGAACAAATCACAGAGCTTTATCCACTTTGTGGGCCAATCAGGGCACTCTATATGCCTGGTGGGTGGGATGATGCAACAGAGTGAAACAAGAGTATGTCACAGTCATTGTCCAGTGGAATGTGGAGAACATTTGAAAGACAACAATAGAACCCGCCCCACAACCGAGAGCCGTCAATGGAGCGTGGCCAGACTAAATAATACATTTATTTAGTCTGGCTTGGTCTGGCTTGCCAGGCTACTTCAGTTCAGCTGTTCAGCAGCTTCATCTTACAGTGTCAGCTATCCAGCATTCAAACAGCATTTCTGCAAGAAATGCAAGTCATCTTTATGTTTATTTATTTGGCAGACGCTTTTATCCAAAGCGACGTGTGAATCTATAGGGCATGTTGTCTATATTTATAAGAATTTGTGAAAAGGAATTTTATTTTTTATCTCTGATCACATTTCTAATTTGACTTTTTTTTTTAATAAATCTGTTTTTCTTCCCAGATTAAATATGGTGAAATGACAATTAGATTATGGACTCTGCCTTTACTGCACCAGATTTTCCTGATAGGACGCTTCCTGTTGGTTCCTGTTGTTATTGCTGGTAGGTTTAATAAGTTAACGTGGCTTCATTTCTCTTTGTTATGTTACGTGTCATGTTCTCTCTCCTTTATTCCATTAGATGTATTTTCTATTGGATAAAGTTTAACACATCAATCAGAATTACTTTTGTTTCAGGGCTGGTGATCATCTGTAGAAGGGACAAGAAACCCATCCCTGAGAAGAACAAGCTGTGATCAGTGATGCCTGTTTCCGATAATCATTTAGTCGCCAGTTTTAGAATCGGAATAAAGAATCGTGTTTATTTTAACCCAAATTACAAATTTTACAGCATCTTGCCACAATTTTCTACATTGCTGGATTTTGGGTTTGTATAGGTCTTTTTCTTGGCTTGTCGTTCTCAAAGATATTTGCTGGAGAATGAATTCTGTTGTACCACAAACGATGAGCTTGCATTGTGCTGTTTTATCATTGTAATAAACATATATTTTCAATAAAATTATTTAATTAGCCGGCAAAAAAGGAGTGGCATGCCCACAAAGCATTTGATGGTTCTGTGGCTTAGCCAGTCTCCAGACTTCAGTCCAGTGGGGAATCTGTGAAGCAAGTTTATAGACTCTGTTGCCCAGCACCAAAACATCACATCTCTAGAGATCTGCATGAAACGAGCCTAAATACCAGCTACAGTGTGCAAACCTGCTGAAGACCTACTGGAAACGTTTGACCTCTTTCATTGCACACCAAGGTTACATTACAAAGTATTGAGGTGAACTTTTGTTTCTGACCAAATACTTATTTTCTGCATCATTATACAAATAAATTCTATATAAATCAAAAAATTGTATTTTCTGATTGTCATTTTTACAGTCTTGTCTCTCATAATTGAAGTGTAGCTGCAATAAAAATTACAGACCTCTGTCATCTTGTTACAAGCTAACTCCAAGCAGAAAAGCCACAGTTGGGATTTGAACCTTCAACCTCCACAACTCCACCATGCAGCTCTAACCAAAAAGACATTTGAATGGCAAGTTGTAAGCTCAACCCTAACCTTTTCTACAACTGTGAAAATGTTGAAATGCTTTCTATATTTGAAAAGGGGCAGTAAGAAAGTCCCATAGCCTCCCTTACCAGAAAAACATTGCTGACAAAAATGTACACCACTACTTAGGGTATTACTAATCACCTGGTTGCTGTAATTATTTGGGGAAGTATTAATATTCATTAAGGCGATGCATTCCTGTTATCTTAGTTTTCATGAGAGAACAATACATTGTTTAAACTAGTTTAGGTTGAAAAACATAAAAAAATTCTGTTTGTTTTCAAAACAAAAAAAATATTTCCCAATTCTAAGTGAATATTCAGCTCTTTGACTGGCTGAATATCTTAATATTCAGTTTCAATAGTATTGTTCAAAACTTCACCTTCTGTGTTTTATTTCATTGTATTTATTTATTTTCATTTATTGATTCATATTTTCTCATTTGTGAACATTTGGGTTCAGTTTCTGTCATCCTTCAATTTCTGCTCCCTAAAGTCGTAGGTTGTGGAGGAAGCAGGTCAGGTCAGGTCAGGTCAGGGAGGGAAACCCAGACCTCTCTATCCCCAGCAACTCTCTTCAGTTCCTCCTTGGTCTCCTCAGGGATTCCCAGGTCAGTGCAGTGTGTGTTGAACTGAATCATTTCAATGAGGAGGAGGGGCTCTACTCGAAGCTTCTCTCAGATATTGAAGTATTTTGTCTAAAACAGGCCATGCTGCAGAGATGCTGACCATTACAGGATCTCAGTGTTTTGTTTGCAACCCAAATCTTGTACCCATAAGGGTTGATTGGAGTGTAAACATAAATATGCCTTTTGATTATGCTCCCATTGCACCACAGTAGACTAGAGCAGTTCATCTAATAGATGTAGCTCCTGCTCTTGTCATCCCAGATGTTACACTAGATGTCATTCTTGCTTCAGTTACAGGGTTACATTTTTATTCTAAGAAATACTTTCTTGATTTTCCAGAAATGTAATTTCAGTACGTTGAACTCTTTATCTCTGATAAGGTTTTGTGTTTGGTTCCATTCAAGACAATCGGAGTCAGAATTTTCTTTTCTAATAATTTATCTCCCACAAGTGTCTTTTATCAATAAAGACTGTGAGGGGTAACTACTGTTTACCCTCTAGCGATGATGCTGCTTTCTGCGGGAGCGCACAGAACAGGCGCGTGTTCGAGCTGATATTTATTTAAATGAAACTCAAAGGAGATGAAAATAACCACCTCCTAGAACCTATTTCACAATAATGTGTGATAGTTTCCGGTTTCCTTGAGGGTTCCTCCCAGTTCCAGCACTTCTTCTTTTTGTGCGCGTTTACGCACAAAGGACCAAACGGTGACCTTCAGTCCACCAGAGTCTCTGGATCCAGTCAGAGCTGGTACTTGAAGATGATCCTGCTGCTCGGTCTGATCTGGTCTCTCTGGGGAGAACCAGCTCGGTGTCTGCAGGAGGATGGAGGTTTCACTTTTAGTGGAGACATCCTCCACATCACCGTGGCCACCGACGATGTTTACATCGCTACAGAGGAGAAGCTTTACCAGCTGAGCCACGACCTGGTTCTGACCCACAGTCTGACCCAGAGAGGGATGTTAAAGGACTTGAACCAGAACACAAAAAAGTTTCATCGGGTCTCTGAGAAAACCAGAGGGAATGCAACTTTTAGAGTCAATGTTTTCTTACCGTTCACCAAGAATAACTCGCTGATCAGCTGTGGTGTGATTGAGAGCACGTGTGGTTACTGTGAGATTCTGGACATGAAGAACATCTCCAACCTTCTGCATGGAGAGAACATCCAGGTGGGACCTCTGGAGCGCAGCAGCGCGTCTGTCAGCTTCCTGGTGGACGTGAAGAAGAATCCAACTGTGTCTGAAACTTATATTCTTGCTGCGGTCCAACAGGACAAGGCAGAGCAGGGCAAGTCTGACCCGGAGACGATTAAACTTCTTAACACAGATGATTCTCAGCATGGAAATATATTTTCGGGCACCGAACAAACAGGAACGCATGTGATCAGAAGTCGAGGCAAGGTGGAGTTTGTGGACGGATTCCAGATCAACTCAACAGTTTATCTGTTCTCCAACGTGGATTCAGGCACTAAAAACAACAAAGTTCGTCTCCTCTGGTTTGAGGCCAAAAGCAGCAAAAGAGAAACATTCAACTCTCTGCGTGGAGCGACTCTCAGGATCTCTGGTGATGAAGAAGGCAGCCGACTCCTGGCCTCCTCCATCATCCGTGGTGGACAGCAGGTGCTGTGGAGCGGTGTGTTCAGTGTGGACGGAGGAGCAACCAGAACCGAACTGGTTCTGTTTGACATCAGCCCAGATCTCAGCAGGGGGACGGACACAGATCCAGACTTCTACCCCACATCTAAAACATCGGTGAGTCCGTTTAAACAGATTCTAATTCATGTCTCAGTAGAAATATATGGCCAAAAGGATCATCAGACATTATGTGATGATAAGAAAAGAAAATACAAAAGAAACCTTTTTTCTTTTAAATATTGTAATTGTTAAAATACATTACTTCATAAATATAAGGTAATTAAAGTGTTTGTGGAAACACAAAAGGAAAGAAACTTTACATGTTATCTAGATTGTAATAAATTAGTTCAAATTATAGTAGTTTAGTAGTAGTTTATAGTAGTTTAGCTTTTGGACGAGTGTATTAAAAATGTTCACTTTTCAGTTCAGGTTCAAAATCTACAGCACTTCATCCGATGTGCACATCTAAAAATATGGGAGTAACCAGTGTTGGGAGTAACGCCGTTTAAGTATAACGGCGTTTCTAACGGCGTTCTTTTATAGGTAACGGAATAATCTAATTAATTACTTTTTCCGCCGTTGCAACGCCGTTACCGTTACCGGGGACGGAACGTTGTGCGTTACTATGTGCTTGTCGAACGTTGAGCAGCAGTGTGAGGCTTTCCGACCGCCACACTTCAGCTGCAGCCAGGGAGAGAGAGGTGTCGGTAACGCACTTACAAACACGATGATGATTGGCCGGGTGGGCGGAGACCCTCACGGTCTCAGTCGCTGCATTCTGTAGACACAACGGGAATAACTCCGTTTAAAATAACCGCGTTAATAAAAAATATTTCTTTCTGTAACGAGCAAACTAATTAATTACGTCTTCTTTTATCAAAACGTCGTTTCTGTTACTGATAAGGAAATGCGTGCGTTAAGCAGCGCGGTGTGTTGAAGCTGTCATCATCAGCTGATCAGGAGCTAAAGAGGCAGATGTTTTCATCCAGGTGCGTCACGGCCCGTGAAGAACGAGGAAGACGTGATGAATATCTACGGCTGCAGACCCCCCGCAGATTTGTTGCTGCAGCAGCGAATCTGCGGGTCTGCAGCCGTGCCCTTGGCGTAACAGCGGGACATCCCGAAGGTCTGCTCACCTGTTCACCGCTCAGACGTCCTGATCTTCTACCTTCCTAGATCATCCAGCTGTAACCTGTTTCTGATCACGTCTTTAGTCCCGCTGTAACACTGATGCATCAGTCTCAAACGACATGGAGCTCAGGTCTTATTAGAACTACCTGTGTGTGTTTACCACCCAGCTTCAGCTCTTCTGTGGTTGGGTCTGACCCAAGTTAGTAAATGTAAGTCCTCCATCAGGCTTGTGCCTCTTCTAGTGTCATTTTAAAGGATTTTATTTATTTATTTAACCGTTACTAGATTACCAGCAACAGAAATGCTAGTAAAAACACACAATTATGTGAAGCTGGAAAAATTAGAATACTGTGCAAAATTACATTTATTTCTGTAATTTAACTAGACTGAGATTTAAAGGCTCGGGAACCTTTACAGGTGTTTCTATTTGCAATTTTAAATTTTAGCTGATTGGTTTTTTGTTAAATATCACACAGTGACCTTTTAATAGTCTAGATTAGTGTAATGTTCCTATTAGTAGTTCCTCCTGTTAAGTGCGTATTTGTTTAAATTATTCAGGTTTATATAAAACATTTGGACATACATTTTATTATGTTCAGTCATTAGTCATTAATATTTTACTATTGTAGTAATTCTTGCATTCTTTAATGAAAAAAGTAACTAAGTAGTTACTTTTGTTGGTAATTAGTTACTTTTATGATCTTGTAACTCAGTTAGTAACTGAGTTACTTTTTTGACAAAGTAATCAGTAACTATAACTAATTACTTTTTTAAAGTAACGTTCCCAACACTGGGAGTAACTGATGCAATAAAATACAATAACTTCATACTTTCTCAAATCCATCTAGAGCTCAAGTCATTTAATTTGATCGTGTTTGCCTTTTAAAATAAAGAATAAATATGTAGGAACATTATCACATTTCAGCCAACTACAATTTGAAGGTCTAGTTAATTTGGTAGCTGCTTTGCAGGAAGAAGGTCTCCAGTTCGAATCCCACCTGCCTTTCTGAAATGTTCCCCCCATGGATGTGATTTTCTCCAGATATCTGGTTTCCTCCTACAGAGTGAGGGTGTGGCTGATGTGTGTCTGTGGCTGGTCCCTTCTGGATGGTTATTGAATTTAAAAAGATACATAAACACTAAAAGCATGCAGTGATTTTTTTAAAAACTGTTAGCTGATCATTCTTCGAATGTCCAGCCACATGACCTGCATTAAAATGGCACACGTTAGCTTTAGCTAAAACACTCCGTTAGTAAACGTTGACCTGTGTGTTGATTAAGACTATTTTAAATAATTAAGGTAGTAATAAATTATTCAGCGACTGTTGTCTGATGCCAGATCTACTCATAATTGTCAGGTTTCTCAGTCAGAACCAAAGATCCTGAAACCAAAGGCTGTGCTTTTCAAGAAGGACTACATGACTTCTGTGTTGGCAGAGAGGAAGATGGGCTGGATGGTTTTCTTCATTGGGACATCAGATGGACAGCTCCTCAGGGTGAGTAGAGACGTTACAAGTGTCACACACCGGGGACCGGAGAGGTGGCTGTGTTCTCTGAGCTTCACAAACATTGTTGTGTCACATCTAGCACATTTCCTGATCACGACTGGCAAAACAGGGGAAGTGACAAAATCCTTTCAAAAACCTTTTGTGGTGTTTTTCATTTGTTTCTGGTGTGTGAGCTCATTATTGTCAGAGGAAAGAAGCAGGGCTCTGCTGAACATCCCATAATGAGTAGTGAGTAAACAGGCTGAGGTGAGTAGATGCCATCAGCACCGATTGTGTTGCTTCTATAAAACCGTCACACCTTTAATAAATACAAATGGACTGATGGATTTAATTGAGGACGTGTAAAAACTGAAGCTTTTGTGACAAGAAACAAATAAAAGACTTTGAAAGCAGTAAAGTCATTTTTCTTTTGTCTAATTAAACATTTAAATGTGCACCAACACTGAGCCTCTAGATCGGGGGTGTCAAAGATGTGGCCCGCGGGCCGGATCCGGCCCGCAAGCGGGTTAAATCCGGCCCGCGAGATGGTTGTGTGAACTTTGTTTTCATACTTTACAATGTAGAGTGAAAATAAACTTATCTTTATGAGCAAGTTTTCTCTGTAATGAGTATAAATAAAACAAAGCTGTGCTCAAGGCTCACACAAGAGCGTGAATCACATCCTGAAGTTGGCCGCCACTCAGGATGTGACTTCTGATATTGATGTGCTGGTGAAAGCTAAAAGATGTAAAGTAAAATGAGTCAAATATATTTTAAGTGCTGCATGAAACTGATCTAGCCATGTAATCTGAAAGCTCTTTGAATCACTAAGGAATGTTTTTTTTATTGATTGATTTTTTTAATTTTTTCAAAATTTCAAGTACACTTCAGGTGTTGTACTTGTACTATTTTGGATACACTGTCCTCAGGCTCCAGCCTTGTTTTATATTGATTGTATTAAAACAAAGAAAACAATCTGAAGCTGTTTTTAATTTACCGGTCCGGCCAACTTGGGACCAGATTTCCCTCAATGTGGCCCCTGAGCTAAAATGAGTTTGACACCCCTGCTCTAGATGTATTCACAATAACAACCTGTTGTCAGCTCTCTGTGGACAGGAACCTCCGCCCCACCTGTCCAAAGGTGCTCTACAGGGCCAGTGGGGACGTAAAGCTGTTACCCCAAATCTACCTGGATCCAGTGGATCACGAACATGTTTATGTTTCTGTTAAAAACCAGGTATTTGGATACTTTGCCCTTATCTTCATGTCACCTGTAACTACAGTGTTTAACTACTAAACCTTTGTGTTTGGTTGCAGGTTAACCGTGTACCAGTGTCAGAGTGCAACACACACACAGATAAGAAGGCATGCTGGTCTGCTCAGGATCCATACTGTGTGTGGTGTGTTGATGAGAAAAGGTCAGGACATCCTCAGCTGTGGTCAACGTCTCCAGGATGTTCTGAACTTGGTAATAATGTTTGACTTTGTTTCAGATGCACTCGTGAAGATGAATGTAAAGGTTCAGACTGGTTGTCCATCCCTGATGAATCCCAGAAGAAGATGATTTCCCACCGAGTTGTGGAGGATCCTAAAGGGCAGGTGAGATTTTAACAGGTTAGTGAATGGATTCATTTAGAACCAGATGATTTCAGCTGATGTTTTTCCTTTCATCAGATCAAAGTGACCATCCAGGCTCACCTGACTGTGAAAGCAGAGATGCGCTCTAACTTTTCCTGTCAGTTCTCCACAACCTCTGGTCAGCTTTGTATGCAGTCTGGCTCTAAACCGCATTACCCACAATGCACCTGCATTCTCTCTACTCATCGTGTGGATGGTTAGTGGGTTCAGTTTGGAGCAGGACAAACATTCATTGTTCACTGATTTGCAGCAACTTTATCTACAATAATACCAGAATTTAAATGATGGAAAAGAATAATGTCTCTTTGTTGCAATGATTTATATAAAGCTGCATGAAAAAAAATCACCAATAAACGAGGAGATTATTTTTACTAAAATAGCCTGGATTATGTTTCATTTGCAGGTGTTGATGTCACTGTAAGGATCAGAGTTGGTGCAGCGCAGCTGACGGAGAAACTACATCTGATCAACTGTTCTAACATCCAGGGAGAACCAAGTGATTTATTGTGAGTTCTGCTGTGTTTTAAAATCATGTAAAAGTGTTCAAATGTACAGAAAAAGAAAAATATCCATATCCAAAAGTCCACTGATTAATAAGCATGTTTGTCAAAACTGCCCAACCTGAAATAAAATAAGATGCTGCAAATAATGTGAGGAGAAATTTTCCTTTTGTGGCAAAAATGATCAGATGAAGAACAAAAATCGTACAGAAGATGTTAAATCTGAAATATTCACAGTCTTTATGACTGGAAATAATTTAATTCTCTTTTGGGCAAAAGTTGAGGATTCATCCTTTAGACCATCTTTCATCCACTGGGTGGTATTTTATGCTGTAGTTTTGTAAATGATGAGTGTGTTTGTGTTTAACTGAGTCTGATGAGCTGCATGGGACCGTTTCCTGTTCAGGTGTCAGCGGTGCATCACAGCTGGGTGTGGATGGAGAGACAACAGCTGTTCCTGGGCCAGTCCACAAGTGCAAAGTGTAAGAGTGATTTTTTTCATGCTTTTATAAATATTCCCATTTGTTATTTTTGTACATTTTAATTCTCAAATATTTAATTACATTTCTACTTTTCTGCTACAGGACAGCATTTGCACCAACATTACGTCTGATGTGAAGTTTTCTGTAAGTCTGAATTTCAGTTCTCTCTCTGATGTTTCCCTTAAACTCGTTCATTCTAACATCATTAGTGACTTTTGTATTAAAGCTGGTTACTTTGTGTGTTTTCTGTCAGAAGCCAGAGATCTCCTCCATCACTCCCAGTAACGTGTCTTTCTACGGCAAAAACCACGCTGTTCTGTCAGGTCGTGACCTCCAGGATGTAATCGGAGTGAAGATCCTGAAGGACTTGAGCTGCAGTCCACAGGAGTGAGGATCTACATGAACTAGCTCTAGACTTTTCAGTAGCTTTTTATGTGAAAGGCTTTCTGGTAACACCATTCTGGGACTTGTAGTTTTAGATGTTTTAGTGTTTTATATCTATAGACCCTTTCCTCCTGACCAACTGCACTTCAAACGTTTCTTCTGTGGAGGACATTTGTCAAATGGAATATCTATTTCTTTCATTTAAATGAAGTAACTCATTTAGAGCTTTAAAGACTTCCTGGAGTGTTTGAACGACACCAAGGGGTTGAGGTTGGGTTTGGGGAATTTCATTTTTCTTTTTTAAAAAAAAGGCATCCATTACTGCAAGAACATTTGATAACTAGAGGAAAATAAAGTCCATTCTAATATTTATTTGACCTGAAATGTTAGTGGTATTAGAAACTCTTAAAGAATACTCAGCCTTGAGTTCGACCTGTCTGGCACAACCTACACCTCTGATATTTAACAAATTGAACACGCCACACTTTCACCAAATAAATCATTCAGATTGTTTTGATTTTTAGGATAAACAATTGTTTTTTTTTTATTTGTACTTTTTCTAATCAGATTGCACAATTTTTTATACCACTCACCCGCTCTCCTCATCCACCAAATAGATTAAATTACAACGTACTTTGACAGAATAAAACTTTATGATATTAGTGTATATGGATGGATGGATGGGTGGGTGGATGGATGGATGGATGGATGGATGGATGGATGGATGGATGGGTGGGTGGGTGGGTGGGTGTGTGGGGATAGATGGATAGGTAGTTAGATAGATAGATAGATAGATAGATAGATAGATATATAGATAGATAGATAGATAGATAGATAGATAGATAGATAGATAGATAGATAGATAGATAGATAGATAGATAGATAGATAGATAGATAGATAGATAGATAGATAGATAGATAGATAGATAGATAGATAGATGGTGGGTGGGAAGATGGGGATAGATGGATAGATAGATAGATAGATAGATAGATAGATAGATAGATAGATAGATAGATAGATAGATGATAGATAGATAGATAGATAGATAGATAGATAGATAGATAGATAGATAGATAGATAGATAGATAGATAGATAGATAGATAGATAGATAGATAGATAGATAGATAGATAGATAGATAGATAGATAGATAGATAGATAGATAGATAGATAGATATTTTTGCAGGATTTATTATACCCGGATATTTATTGTATCCAGTTTAACGGTTTCCTCTCTGTGTTTTCCTGTGCTCTCTGGTCAGATCACCTGTGTGGAACAAAACTGGTGTAAATCTTACGTTCCACATTCCCAGTACAAATGCCAAAGGAGCGGTGAAAGTGTGTGTTCTTCTCCCTGATGGTAGTTGCCATGGTAATGCTGAAATCATCTATCAGTCAGCACCAATCTGCAGTGGTATTGTGCCAAGCAGCTCCTGGATCAGGTGAGTTTTTGTTCTAGTTTTATATGTTTCTATGGAGAACCAGTGAGATATCATTCAATTCAAACAGGTTTTATGGATTTTAAAGGTCATGGTCTAGGTCAACTGTGTAAATGGGCAGGCTCAGGCACCATGCCGGGCCAGAGTCAGACCCACGGCAGGTGTGGAGAAAATGCTGTAAACAAATAATGCTTTCAGAAATATAAATAATGATTACAGCCAAAGTAACAGCCTAATTTCTTCCTGTTAGTACATTGGTTATTACAAAAAATACCCAATTATAAAATATATTAAGAAAGACAAGTTTCAGTATGATCTCGCATCCTGAACACGTATCAGGCAACAACAGAGAAAAATATTTATAAAATAATAAAACCTTTTGAGCCAGAATCAGGACGGCTGGTAATCTGCCTAGACTGGGTGGGACTGGGAGGACAACAAAGACCTGGGGGGGTTGCACAAATAATCGGCTGGAAATTCCTATTTGAGTTTTAAGACTTTAGTTTTCGTTATTTCTTGTTTGAAAAATTGAAATGTGCTTACTTAATTCAGTGTAGTCACTTATAAACACTTGTTCAATGCCTGAGGAGACTATGGTGGCTGTTAGCTGGTGACTTAGAGGGACAACAGTTGGGAATGGGTGTCATGTCCTCTCCTCACACCTGTTCTGTGTTCCACAGCGGCAAAAGGAAGGTCACGCTTCATGGAACCAACCTGCATTTTGTGGACGGTATCACACATGACCACATGCATAATCATGCTATACTTCCCAGGACCAGCAGCTATCAGGTAGATCTGCAGCCAGCAGGTTCATCTGATGGTTAGCATGCTAACAGTTGGACCACATGTTGTTTAATCCTACTCCTTTATTTCACTCAAAGACATCATTGTACTAAAAGGTTTCTTGTAGATGACTTTTTATAGCCACCTGTTTAAATACATGGAGTTTGTGTCCAGCATGATCGATGAGCTAACAGCTAGTACAAGTGCAGCAACAACTATTTGCAAAATGTGTTTGTCCCATCTTAAGAGTTCTTTAAAATTTAACTGAGGTTCCTGTAAAGACTGTTTATATACACTTGATACTGTCATTAGTTTCACATCACGGTATTATACGGCAGAAATATGAAATCCCTGCAGCACTTGACCCCTGGACACTCTGAAATTGTTAAAGTTTGCTGATGGTGGTGATATTTACAGAACACATTAAAAAATGGAATCAAGAAATTTCAGTGGAAATAACACTGTAATGCAAAGCAGACGATGTAACAGTTACAAAAGTAAACCCTTGGGAGATTAAAGCTGTTTTAAAACAGCAGCTTTTCACTTTGGTCTTGACTAAGCTCGAACTAGCCGTTAGCTCCTCAGTCCTGAATGACACACATTCTATTTCACTGAAAAGAGGTTATTAGGAAAGCCATCTGCACTGGATTCTGGTAGTATTCATAAATCTGCATTAAAACACGACAAAAAAGCAGAAAATAACTTTTTTAAGCTGCAGCTGATATAAGCTCAGTTTAAAATTCTGTCTCATAATGAATACCTTTCTGCAGAATCTCACCTATGAAACACCTGCAGCTGAAAAAACTCAGAAGAGCTTCGTGTCTATGAGAGTAGCCAATGAGACCTTGTCCTGCACTCAAATAACCTACTACAAAGACCCGGAGTTCACCAGTTTCAGCGCTGTGAGGGAAGGAAAAGATGTTCGCATAGTGATTCAAGTAAGGCTTAGTTTTTCTTGTCGTCATGGATGAAATCAGCTTATAAAAGATAACTCTTTGTTGTCCTTCCAGAAAAAGGCTGATGAATTGAACATGTCAACGGCAGAGTTGTCAGTTTGGGGAATTCGGGAAGAGGAGATGCATTTCTGCAGCATAGAAGGCAAAGAAAGCAGCAGCGAGATTGACTCAATCAGCTGTGAGATCAAAGGAATTCAGGAGGTTAAATTTAACCAGTTAGAGGTAAAATCTAAAGTCTTAGAGTCATATTATTGAACATTATACATGCATAATGGTGCCTCAAGGAAGGATAAAATAAAGGAACTGAGGAAATTAGAGTTGAACACCATCATTCCTTCGTAAATCTCTAACATGCACACCTAAAACATCTGGAATTTATACTGGTTTATTATTTCAGTTTGTCAGTAAAGCCTGGTTTTCTCTCTCTTGTAGCCAGAAAACTGAATTTAGGATTCAACAAAACCCCGTGTTTTCTATAGTTTTACTCCGTTAACCACACCCAGAACTCTTAGTTCAAAAAGAACAAAACCAGCATAGTCATGCTCGGGCTCACTTCCCCTTGCTAATTTTAAAACTGTTTACTTTTCTCCATCACTTTCAGCACTCCCCCCTCAGTGTTTTCTTCATGGTGGCACTGTTGTACACTGATGTGGCAGTGTGAGCGTCCTGTCACAGTGTCCCTATTGATCATGCGCCCTGGCTACTTAGCCAAGGGGATGTCCCTTTGGTTGACTGGTTAGCGTGCATGACTCTCCCCCGGGAGTCTGGGGATCGAATCCCGCCCGGGCCCTCGCTTCTCCACCATGATACACTACGTACACGGTTAGGGGCATTCAGAATAGACCGATGTACTTGAAAGGTGTGAATATAAATAAAGGAGTTACTTTCCTTTTCATGCAAATAGTAAGATCCAAAAGTGTGCTGTTGTTCAAGGTACCACGGGTCCTTCCAGGTTCTGGTACTGACCGTGTGTGTTCCAGAATCATCAGCTCAGTTCCTTTCAGAGGGAAATTAAACTCCACACAAACCTAAACTGTTTCCATGCTCTTCTGTTTCAGATCAGATATGGAGACAAGTCCATAAAACTCAGTAATTCCTCGTCAAATCTCATTTTCATGTTGTTTGCCCTTCTGCTGATACCCGTTATTGTTGCTGGTGAGTAAAGCTGAGTGACTACAGCTTGTTTTTGGATCTCTACCAGCATCGCACACACAAACTGGAGGGTTGGGTTTGGACCTTTTCTCTTTCTGTCTGTCCAGTGGTGGTGGTAGTCTACCAGAGCAAGCAGAAGAAGCTCACTGCAAAGATGAACAGGTTAATAGAGGACCTGGAGCTAGATATCAGAAAAGACATCAGACAAGGTCAGTCACTTCTCTGACAGTAAAAGAAGAAATCTGAGCACAAAGTCCTGATTTTAGTTTTCTTATAAAAGACTGGATGTTTCGAGGTTTCTCACCGTGTTAAACGGTAGTTTAGACACATCTAACTGCAGAGAAACCATTTAGTTGGTGACACGTGAAACCTTCTTACACTGAAATAAGTGAAACATCTGTGTAATTCAGTTTAATTGAAAATTCACATTGTTTTAATTCAGAAATTGTAATTTCTTGTTTAAACCTGTTTATTTCACTTTCCTAAAATTAAAAGTCACTCACTTTGAAAGAAACCAAGAAAAACAATTTGTCCCGAAGTAAATGTAGACTTCAAATCCATGATGATTGTGTCACATGATCACATGACGTCACTCAAACTGCTCGATCCTGTTGTTTGCGTCTGCCATTACCTCAAGAGGATCTGAAGAACTTCAGTATGTATTTATGACATCATATGTTGTTGGTGGCAGTAAAAAAGAGTGTTTCCTAATAAACTCTGTCTGTGTCATTTAGGACAAAATAGGTCCTGAAAAGCTAAATCTGATCTCCCACAGTGGCTCTTACACCTGCATAGTTCATTAGCAAACTCCACCCCTTTATTCTATAAGTTGCAGTAGCTGCAGGGGGCGAGGTGCATTGTGGGTTGTCATGTTTTTAGTTAGTTTGTTCTATTGTGGGGTGTTTATGCATGTTTATTTTGGGGTGATGTGTTATTTTTAGTTATTACTTTGTTCACTGTTGCAAATGTGATGTTACTTGTTGTGCCGTGCTGGCACCATAAGCGAGGAGGTTGGTGAAACGAATGGCACCGCTGTGCTGATCTCCTCTCATGGCAACAGAGGTGGTGCTGGGTCACACTAAATTTGCAGGATGTCACTGCTTGCATTTCTCTCTGGCGGGATTTTTCAAATTTAGAAGATGTATGAGGGCACTAGTGAGCCATTGTTGAACTTTCTGAAGTGTTGTTACTTTAATTGTGATTTAGTGGAGTTAAAATGTAGGAGTTAAAATATTAAGTAACTAAATATTCTGGTGCACTCTTTCTCACAGCTGCTGTGCTGCTGATTTGGAGACACACTCTCTTATTAGGAGCACTCTGCTAATGCTAGATTAGACACATTTTTATCTTTAGAGTCACTTCAAAGCTTAGTGCGAGAGAGAGAGAGAGAGAGAGAGAGAGAGAGAGAGAGAGAGAGAGAGAGAGAGAGAGAGAGAGAATCTGATGATGATCATTTAACTGAGGTTAATCAGGACCAGTTACCATATTGTGAAAGTGGTGACTGTAAAAGTAAGTCACGTAACACAAAATAAAACCGCCTATAAAGTTTCTATTAGTGAGGTCAGTACCGTGTTATTTTATGTGTTTTACTCCAGATGAATCAGAAATAGGGGAAACAATTTTTTAAAATCTTTATTTTAATTGGAAACATTTCCAATTCTTTTCAGATCTCCTTGTTAGGTCATTCTGTAAACTCTGCACAAACTGGTTTCATTTTCACTTCTTTTATTCATGTTTGAGTCAGAGAGAGCCATCCAGGTTCAGCTTTTGCATCCAGCAGGAGTTAGCTTTATTAGGAGGTTAGCTTAGATCATTGCGACTGCAGAGGCTGAAGGTCTGATCACCTCAATAAATGCAAGAGTCATTTTGCTTATTTTGTGAAATTGTCCAATAGCTCAGTCTAAAAATCTATTTAGATCAATAATTTCAATAATTGCTATAGTAGTTATTTTTACCATGCTGGCAGGATCTACCGGGATTTTACACAACCTGAGTATTATTGCTGACCATGTCCATCCCATTATGAGCACACGAACCCATCTTCTGATAGCTACTTCCAGCAGGATCATGCAGCATATCGCAAAGCTCAGATCATCTCAGACTGGTTTCTAGAACATGCCCATGTGTTCACGAGACTCCAGAGGCATAGACGCAGCAACAGTGCAATGTTGGCCATTTTAATTTCCTCTCTTTTTGTTTGATGGTCTTATTTTCACCAGAATCTTAACCCTCCCACTGTCCAAATGGGTGATCCCACGAGGAAACTTGACCATTGAGCAGGGTTGATGGTTTATCCCTTGAGGTCCACGTGGCTGGGGTGAGGTGGTGCTCAGGGGCGGATTTAGCAATTTGGGGGCCCAAGGCGAACACAGACATGGGGCCCCTTACACTAAATTTTCGACAATCTTACCTTTAACTGGATTTGCGAAACTCTCCCCTCTTCTGACATGAGTTATTTTCCCTTTTTATTAGTCCTCCTCTTTTTTCCTGTACTTCCCTCCCTTTGAGTGCTTTCAATATTTGCTCTGCTTTCTTCTTTCTGTCAGTGCTCCTGTGCTTTAGCCTTAGTTTTTTTTTTTCTATTTTCCATTTTGGTCTATGTTTTCCGCCCTTTAAACATTTTCCATTGTCTTTCCTTTTCTGCTTCCTTTTGATGTTTACATCGAAAAACGACGTCACATTCAGAAGTGAAGATAAAAGCTTTTATGAAGCATGCTGCTTCTTTCTCTTATTGGAGCCACTAGGATAACTCCATTTCATGCTTAATGTTTTGACTATCGCTTTGAGTTTGTTACGAATGCTCCCGCCTCTCTTATTATTATTATTTGTGGTCTTATGGCACTTGGCAAACAACAATTTGGTGCATTACCGCCACCAACTGGATTGGAGTGGAATGACTACCAATCACTTCCTGTTTGTGCATCGCCGTCTTAATAACCCTCTTATGACCATAATTATAACAGGGCCGCCTGGTATTTTTTTTAATCTTATGGCTGTAAAATTGTAATAAAAAGTGCAAAGTGTGTGTAACTCTTCTCCTTTTTTCAGAACAACCTCAGCTTTCAGTGTATGGTTTGTATTTCCAAACCACTATAACATTTCACGAAAAGAAACATGAAGCCACTTCTCCTCCAGCTTCACTGGCTGCCAGTCAACTTCAGGGTTCATTTCAAGATCCTGGTTCTGGTCTATAGGGCCTTACATGGACAAGCACCATCTTACATTGGTGATCTTCTCAGTCCATACACCCCCAGCAGGTCCCTGAGGTCCAGTGATCAAAGGTTGTGCAGCACCAGGCTAAAGACCAAAGGTGACAGCTCATTTGCTGCTGTGACCCCCAGACTCCCTGAGCCTGAGATCAGTGGACTCAGTGGTCTCCTTTAAAAAGCAGCTGAAGACTCACTTGTTCAAGCTGGCTTTTGTATGACCTTCTTCACCCCTCTCTCTTTTTTCTGCTCTCCCCACCTATTCCACCTTCCTCACTGATTTCTCTCTTTCCTATTCACTCTCTCTCTTTTTAAACATTTTTTCTTTTAAATCACAATTGCCTATTTTTTGCTCATTTTAAATATATTTTTAAACATTTTCTAAATGCTTTTTTATATATATTTTTTGTTTATGTGAAGCGCCTCGTGATTTTTATCTTGAGGCGCTATAGAAATTATATTTTCTTCTTCTTCTTCTTCTATTTAGAATGTATTTCTATTACAGCCTTTAAAAATCAGCTTAAAAGTGAAAAAAGCAAAAAACGGATTTGAATTTTTTACAGTTATTACTGAACAGGAACTTCAAAATGACTGGGCAAACAATTTAAACTTTGAACTGAAATGCATCTATTCTTAAAAAAGTGTGAAACTTGGTATCTTTTTTAGCAGTTTTTAAGACTTTATTTTTGTAAACTTTCAGACGTTTTTATCTGATGTGGTAGACCTTGAAGCAGTTTCTCTCCAGCTGCAGGCAGAGTGCGGCACACCTCACACTGCCATGGGGTGCTTCTCTGGCACACCATGCACTGCTATACCAAAAACAATTGTTTTAGCAAAAATAATTATTTATTGTAAAAAGATAAATAATGCTGGAATGAAGCTGAATCTTACAATTAGCAAATAGTTGAGGGTTGTTCAAATAAAAAAATAAAATATAAAGACTGAACAAACGTTCATATCCTGGTTCACCGGAGATCTGTCTTTCTTCATGGTCACTGTCTTCAGATATAAGCCTTCTGGGACACCAAACATATCGTGTTGATTTTCTTTGAGGCATTTCCATAATTTCATGCTGGTTTTTATGCTAATTAGCTTCCCCGTTCCGTTATCCGCTTTCACCGCGGCGCTGCGCTCCATTTCAATCAGGCTGTACAGCAGGATTTCCCCTCGTAGCGATATTTTCCCTAACTCTGATTGCTTCATGCTATAGATCGCTGGAAAGCTGCTTTTATGTACTTTTAGGAACCGTTGGAACTATTTGAATCTGATCGGCCATTCAAAAGTTATAAACGTGAACATTTTGGATGACAAACTCAGCACGTCTCTCAATCTGTGTTGTGATTCGTTGCGCTCAAGACAGGGAATCCCGGTGGCTACCGTAATGTATTGTACATGCACGAAAAGCCCCGCTTTTAATCTTTTCAGCACTTTTGGAATTTTAATGATATCTTCAACGTTTCAGGAATTATGGTAATGAGAAGTGCGCATGTCCAATCCCGTCTGCGGCCACAGGTTGGTAATAATGTTGTGGCGTTAACAGAGGGGTGCCGGTGGTCAGGGCTAGGGGGCCCCCCAACACATGGGGGCCCCAGGCGGCCGCCTACCTATGCCTAATGGTAAAACCGCCTCTGGTGGTGCTCACTCTTCACCCCAGCCACATGGACCCAAGGGATTAACCATCAACCCTGCTCAATGGTCAACTTTCCTCACAGAGTCACCCATTAGGACAGTGGGAGGGTTAAGAGGAATTCTGACTGCTTTGTAAATGATCTGTGGTCCATTAACGATTTTCACTGAGGTTTTTCTCTACAGGGTTTGTGGATCTGCAGACAGAAAAGGCCGATCTGATGGAAAACGTTGGAGCGATTCCTTTCCTGGACTATAAGCACTTTGCTTCCAGAATCTTTTTTCCTGAGGTGAAATAAACCTGAAGGACAAACACTGAATCACAATGAAATCCAAGGATATGGTGAATGCATATAATGCTACCAGATCCGTTTTCTGTTTATTTTTCAGAGTGACAGATTAATTAGATTGTGTATCAAAGACATTGGTCAGGTGAGGTTTGGTAGCGTCTGCTAGATTTTCTAAGTTTGTTACCTTCAGTGATGTTTTGTTGTCTGATCTGGTACCAGGATGTGGTGACAGTTAAGCTGGATGAGGGCTGTCAGAGTTTGTCCAAGCTGATCCAGGACCAGCTCTTTCTCACCTCTATGGTGCACGCCTTGGAGGAGCAGAAAAGCTTCACCATCAAAGACAAGTAATCTTTGTTCTGATGAGTCTCTCCCATCATGATCCAACATAAATGTTATTCAGCATGTCCTTCACCCTGTGTGTGTTTGTTTTAGGTGTTCTCTTGCATCTCTGCTCACTGTAGCGCTTCACAGCAACTTGTTGTATCTGACGAATGTGATGGAGGTTCTGCTGGAGGATCTGATGCATCAGAACAGCAACAGCCAGCCAAAACTGCTGCTACGACGCACACAGTCCACAGTGGAGAAGCTGCTGACTAACTGGATGTCCATCTGCCTCTACGGCTTCCTGCGGGTCTGTAACTGTTGTGGTTCTTTAAAAATTATAGTTTGAACTTAGCTGAACAACTATTTGAAGAAGTGAGGATAGGTAGGAAACTATTTTTTATCTACTGTTTGTGAAAATGATGAGTTGCTCTGAGTTTTTCATGCAGGCCGAATGTGAAAATAGTCTCCTACACCTATCTCCTGCATTAGCTTCTGATAAAAAAATAGATGGTAGAACGCTAGGATGTGAAAAGCCTGACAGATCTAGGTCAGGCTGTCATTTGGACTCACCCATCTTGACTCACAACAGGTAAGGATGTTGTTGGTTTAGCATCCAGGAAACAGCAGAGACTGCGATGGACTGGCTCTCTGTCCACGGTGTACCCCGCCTGATTGCTCATTGACCGCTGAAGATAGGCACCAGTTGGAGATCAGCGGGTCATTAGCTACAAGCTAACCTGAAGCTAATGCAGACTCTTTTCATGTGTCGTTCCACAAATGTGGAATGACATACCAAGCACTACTAGAACAGGGGCTTCCTTTTTTATTTCCAAGAAACTCCTGAAGACTTAGCTCTTCAGAGAGCATCTTCTAAACTAGCACCCTCCCAGCACCCGTTCCCCACTCTACTGCACACTCCATGTAACGTCGCTCTGACGGTCAACAATAATAAGTAAAAACCCATGGAGCTAAGGCTTTGTACTCGTTTCACCAATCCCATCTTCACAGCTTCTGGCTGGCTGAGCAAATTGCTGCTTTGTCCTTGTATCACATACACTGGGAATGTGTATTCTTTCTCCTTAAATGATGTGTTGGTTTTGAACCAACCTAAACATCTTAGTTCTCCACCTGGACCTACAAAACATGTCTCTGGGATGATCCAGTTTATGCGTAGTTCTAAGAGATTGAACGTCTTCTCACTTATAAGGATCACATCGGCCCCCGTGTCTATTTTATATGTGAGGAGGGAACCTTTAATCACAAGATCTACAGTCCACTTTTCCTGGCTAGCATTCCCACTAACGGCTCCCAGGAATTGGAATTCATTCAAAGTCTCTGTGACCTCATCCACTGTTTTTGTGTGACACATGCTGGCCCAATGTCCCTCCTTGTTACAATTCTTACAGGTGCTTTTAAAAGCTGGACATTTCAGTCTCTCAGGTTTTTCTCACTTTGGGTGTAGTAGTCACTGACGTTGTGTCTCTGCTGTCTCTCTCTCTCCGCTGCTGGCGCTAGCCACTTGTAGCTCTGGTGAGGCCGTCTGGAGAATAACTTGTCTAGCTACCTCTTCACTTTGTCCGACTTGTTGAATAAGTTGAGCTAGTGTAAGGTCCGCAGTGAGCTGAAACTTTTGTGACAATCCTCTGTCTTGAATCCCGACAACCATCCTATCCCGGGTGTGTTCGTCCCTTTTGTCTCCTAACTCACAGTTTTCTGCCAGCTCAAACAAAGCTCTTATATGTGCCTCTGCCTTTTCCCCCGGCAGCTGATAAAAACAGGCCCTCTCATGAATCCGATTCTTTTCTGGAATGAAATAATCATCAAACTTCTTAAGTACGACATCAAAGTCTTTTGTGGCCCCCTCATCAGCGAATTCAAATGAGCTGAATATCTTTTCTGCTTCTCTGCCCCTGGCATATATTAGCAAACAGACCTGGACTTATCCCTCTTGTTTGTTTAGCTTTGTCACCATTCTGTAGCGTGAGAATCTTTGTTTACATTCTGCCCATTCTCCTGGGTTCGTGAAGTCCAACTCCCCCCTCTCACCATCTCTGGCCCACTTCTGACACCATGTAACGTCGCTCTGACGGTCAACAATAATAAGTAAAAACCCACGGAGTTCGGGAACGGAATCTTTATCCTGCCATGTTCTGAATACCAATGCTAGCCGGTTTCGTGGTGCATTCAAGCGCTCCCACTACATAGGAAATCTCATACAAAACACTCCATGTCCATCTGTGATTGATTAAGCTGCCTCACTGCTACCTAGGATTTACTGAATAGTGTTTGTTGTTAGCCTCAAGAGCAACCAGATGGCTTGATTATCACCTGTAAGTCACTTTGGACAAAAGCGTCTGCTAAATACATAAACATAATGGAGTTTATCCGGGCGTTTTTAGCAAGAAAAACGTGGTAGAGCAACTCCAAATTGATGTCACCTCCGGCCTGCTTAGTACCTAAATACTAAGTTACTAAATAACTAGGTAAGTTGACCCTGGATATCAGGCTTCTACTAATCCACCGTGGTCAAAGATCTGCGAGTCCGCCGTTGTTGACGCTCCCGGCTCAAACATCCCCCATTCTGTTAGCAAGAAAAATGCAGTTGAGCAACAAAAATGAAGCAGCGTCAACTAAAAGAGCTTTGGTGTTTCTATGGTCTCCCTCAGAGATCCACAAGTGATCAACATGACTGCCGGTCAAAGCGTCCTGGCTGCCCTGGTAAACAGGAACAGCCAGCCGCCTGCCCTAACAACTGTTCCCGAGCAGGAGAGAGGAGAAGCTGGACATCCACTCAAGGTTCTTATGCAGCCCCTCTAACACGATTGACCAAGCAGTTAAATGATGCAGCATTTCCCCCCATTCAACCAGCAAAATAAAGTACAGAAATATATATATATATTACTGGTTTAACCCTCTGGAGGCAACAGTTAAAACCTACCTACCTGGTTACTCCACATACGTATTTCGTGAGCATTTGTTTAACTCAGAAGTACCCCTGAAGGACTTAGTTGTTCGTCCTTTTATGAAAACGTATTTTGAGCCTGAGAGGGTTAAAAAATCCAAATAACTCCACACAGAGGACACAACTAAAGTTCAGAGTGGAAATGACCAAACATATATTAACTTGAGGCCCAGGCTGAGGCCTTTCCCCGGAGCTAGTTCCCAGCGCTAGCTCTGGCTCTGACATGGCTCTGATACTCATTAATTATTCAGAATTGTAAGCATTACATTTCATTTAAACAGGAGAGTTCCAAACCCCCCTCCCCCCGAGTTGTCATGAATGTAAACTAGATCTTTTTAACTTCAAATGTTTTTTTGAACCAGGCTGTAAACATCTTTAATTCTGATGTGAAATTTGCATTTTAAAGAGCAAGTAAAGCCGAAATTAACTCTTTTTTTTTGTGCTGATAACCTGTATAGATGAGTGTCTAATGCTGCTGTACACTTGCGTAATCATTAGTGTTGCAGTTTAGTGCAACTTACTCTAATATTTCAGCCCAAAACCTTAATCATATCTCCATCTTCAGGTTAAAACTCTGCTCCACATTTATGTAGAACCAGCTGTGGCTGATGGCTAAGCTGAAAAATGTGATGTTGTCAGCAAACTACTACGTGGCTGCACCGCACTGGTCTCCAGGTGAGGCAGCAGCACCTCCACCTGTCTCAGCCACCTGCTGATTTGACGCATTAGCGCTCTGAGCCGCTCGCCTCCTTGAAAAAAAATGCCCTCCTCCCCTTTTTCATCTAACGATTAACAGGAAATCCTCCAGTATAGAGCTCCAGGAGTTGATGTCACGTCTCCCGGCATGCAACAGTTCAAATCGAAAACGGCGCCATATTGGCAGGCAGAAGCCCACAGCTGGACTATTTGTTATTGTCAGAAAACTCAATCAGACAGGAAATATGGTAGATTCCTGTTGTGTCCCAGGATGCAGAACAGACGCGGACGACATAAGGAATGAGCCAGGATTCCCTAAGATCCGGAGCGCCGCAAACGTTGGATCATTGTAATAAAACGCGTTAGTGACCGGGCTAAAATGAAACTGTGGGATCCCGAGAGTAAAGGTTTTCACTTATGCAGCGACCGCTTCATATCAGGTACTTAAACCAACGTTTCCTCAACTGTGTATGGTATTTATTTTAAATGCTTTTATTAGGATTCTTAGTGGGCTTCCTAAACTTATTTTGGCGTGGCTTTTTCTGTCTTATTACTCATAGCAACAAGTAAACATCACGTAAAACGTTGCCTCGAGATTTCTGCGTGCTGCCGTTTCCGTGTTTTATGATCACAGCAATTAACCGGATAAGCTGTATTTAATTTTTAAGCAATGATTGATCAGTTGTCAGATCACACATAAAAAGCACTTTGGATTGCTATTATCTGTCTCACCGAGACCGATCTCATACAGATCCAGAGACGCTCCTGCCTGACATTTTTATTTTATTCACGGAAAAAAAATCAAACTAGTGATTTCTCTTGGCGTTCAGTATATACATTCAAACAGCACAGCACTCTATTTAAACTACTTACGTGTAAATCTGTTATTCGTCCATCCATCCATTTTCATCCACTTATCCGGAGTCGGGTTGCGGGGGCAGTAGCCTAAGTCGAGAGGCCCAGACTTCCCTCTCCCCAGCCGCCTGAGCCAGCTCCTCCGGGGGAATCCCAAGGGGTTCCCCGGCCAGGTCCGGTAAGAAGTCCGCTCCGACAGCTTCTGGCGTTTTAAAAAGTATCCCAGGGGCATGGTAAGGGTCGGAGATGTTTAGTCTATTTAATTTCTGACTATATAAAACGATTTCTTCGGTTTTAATGTGTGAAGTAAACTCCGACGAAGTAAAATCCAAGCTGATCCCGTTCAATTTGTTTACATTTGTTGCCTGCCAACATGGCGTCTCCTCTCTGAGAGTCACGTGACGTCCGGCGCTCTATGCTGCAGAATCTGTGTCTACATTATTCCCGAGCGCTAAGTCTTGTGTGAGTGCACGCACGCCAGGGACGAAATTTTGATTTCAGAAGTGGGGGGGACACAGCAGGCTTGTGCGGATTTGGGGTGGGGGTGTTATGTAAAGACCCTTTGACACGTCACATGCCCATCTCAATAATTTTTCCATCCTCAATATGTATATATATATATATATATATATATATATATATATATATATATATATATATACATATATATATATATATACATATATATATATATATATATATATATATATATATATATATATATATATATATATATATATATATATATATATATATATATATATCAAAGTTAAAAAATGTACAACTCTATTATCATTAATATTTATTATCATTATTGAAGTGCAGTTTTGGCTGTTGACAATGGATAGGCCATTGTATTTATTGTTTTGGGTCTTTTTTTATTGTTTTTGGTGCAACATTTTCTAACAGGGAGTGAGATTCTTTTTTTATTTAATTTTTGTTTGTTATTTTTATTCATTTAGAAGTTCTGGTTCTGGACATTTCAATGTTAAATGAAGGTTTATTTGTTGCATTTTAAAGGGTGTACTTGCATTATCATGATATATTAACATTATATTAGTGGTTATTTTGGTCTAGACAATGTTGACAATGATATCGTTTATCATCAACAATTTGTTGGACAAAATATCGTCCAGCAAAATTTGTTACTTTCCCAGGCCTAGTCAAAAGTATAAAAAGTATTTATACATAAACGGTCCCTCCTGAGATCTGGCCGTTATTTCATTTGCTGTGTTAGAGGACATGCTGAACTAATGTTTTACACATGATCATCACCCTAACATTTGTCACAATGATCAATTTTATGTCTATCGTATCTTCATTATTTCAACCTCACCTGTGAGCCTCCAGCCTCTGCTCCATCTCCTCCAGGCTCTCGTCCTCCATCTCCTACAGCCTCTCCTGCTGTACCTTCACCGGTCTCTCCTCCTGCATCTCTGTCACTCACCTGAAAAAAAGATGCATGAACTATAAACAGTGGGAGATTTTGGAATGGAACAAACAGAAATATTTACAGGATGGTTCTAGTATGATTCACAATTATTATTAATATAATGTGTAAATTATTCATTACCAATTTGAGTGTATAAAAACATATTAAATATGTTTTTTCCCTTAAAAGTGTTTAAACAGTTGTTGCATTTCAACACACAAAAAATAAATGGAAAAAATAAGATAAATCTAATGAAAAGAGTACATCTTTGACATTAAGCTTAAAAAAATCTGTTGACGATGATACTGTTCATTTTTCAGAGCTTTTTAATGTGAACATATACATTGCAATAGATAAGTTTACAATAAAGTTAAATGATAAAAGTTTTGAAGTTACACTTCTACTACTACTACTACTAGTAATAATAATCATGATGATAATAGTAATAATAATAATAAATAATAATAATTATAATAATACGAATAAATTGTGTCTGAGGAGTCAGTTATGTGGAGGAGATTAGTTTGTAAAAGTTAGTTTTGAGTATGTTTGTGAAGGAGGAGGTGAGTCGGAGCTTAATGCAGGGGTGTCACATGTTCCAACTTACGTTTTGACTTTGAAAGAAGTCTCTTATATCCACTTTCGTTTCTTGACATGCTGCCGCCTGGCTGTGCATAACTACCAAAGACTCACAAATGAACACTTATTCAAATGTTATATAATGGAAGCTGAGCTGAGCTCTGATATTACACAGCGTCTAGTTGACGATGTGACTCAGTACCGGTGTTCCCTAGCGGCTCCAAACTAGCAAAACAACGTGAGCACGTTCTGTTTACAACTTGGAGTGACAGCAGCAACAGCCAATAATACGTTAGCAAGTATCAGCAGAGCCAATAGATTAGCTTTTGGGTGGGTCTAATAGGAAACCGGTTTCCGTTTCGGTCCTAGTGCTCAATCAAATCCATTTAATGGAGCGTTTTTGGACGGAAAAAAGTGAAGGGGACCGAAACTGCCTTTTGAAAAAGTGGGGGGGACATGTCCCACCCGTCCCCCCCCCAAAATTACGTCCCAGACGCACGCGCTCGTTAACAACTCGTTTTAGACTGAGAAACTCCGACAGCGCATGCGGGAGGGTTGAGGGGGGTGCGGTCTATTACTGTCTCAGTGCCGCTCTCTCGGTTCGCCAGGTGACGCCTCTTTCGCATTTCCCTAACAGGAAGTGTGGATGAAATACATCTCCACCCATGCCTCCACTCTCACGTTAAACACGGGAGTCAATGGGAACTCTGTTTTGATGCCAGCCCCTAGTGGATGAGGGTGGAACTGCAACATTTGCCACACCTTGTTGCTTTCAGTAAACGCAAAATGGCCCCATGCCCTGTTTCTGTTCGGTCTTATTCAGATTATAAAGGACCAGTTAAGCCAGATGATCCTACAGTAAATTCTGGTTCTTATTCTATTGAATATTCTTTTTTTTACCCAAATAATATATTTACACAGTTTGAACACTGATCTCCTTTTCCAAATCACATTACAGAGTCCAAGTCGTCCCCCTGGGAGAAAAAAATGTCCTCTGTCTGTACTTTTAGACTCCCATGACTGTTTATACTGTTTAGGTAGGACAACAAGTGATGACTAATCAACACATGAACTTACATGATGGTTCATTTTTCTGAAAGTCAGACTGTGAAGGTGATTTTTATCTTGAGTGGTTTTATATAAATAGTTTCTTCTTCTTGTTGTTTAGCATATTGGGAAAAAATATGAAAGAAGAGTTAAAGGTGACTAGAAGGATTAACTTAGCCAGTTTTGTGACTTCTGTTATTGACACATCTGTTCTTTTTCCATTACTTCTTTTCCTATTGTAATGATTTCATTTACTGAATCTTTGAAACTCATCAAATGCATTACAAAACAGTGTTTGAGGCATTTTTGTCCATTTTTTCAAAGTTCTCTGGTTAAAAAATACAACTTAACCTAGAAAGGTTTGCCTTCAACACACACACAAATAAGTTATAGCTTGTTGTTATGGGCGACCCTGCTTTTACGGATTTTAAATGTTTATGCAGATAGTAAGCAAATTATTAGTGTGTCTAAGTAAAATGTGTGCTTTATCGCTGAGTGGAAGATAAGATCTGCTTAGTTATTGGTGGCCATCATTTGCATGTGTGGTTGTACATGCATGCTACTGGTATCAGATTCAAACATGCAAATATTTCAGTTTGTTTGGTGAAGACACTTGGACACCTTTAGTTTGTTAAATGAAGAAGCAAACCAACAAAATTAGATGTTCTTTTTTTATTTGAACACAAACTCTTAGCTTTCATGTATTTATAAGTTTGGGTTTATATATTTAGAAGGGGCAGAAGGTAAGTGACTGTTATTTAAAACTGGAAGTGGTTCTGATGTCATCTCTTAAACCACTTCCTTTTGGTCTCCACTGCTTATAAATGTCACGCCAGCTCCATTAAAGGACATGTCTCCATGGTAACAAACATTTTTTTACTGTCAGAGGGGGCTCAGACTCTATCAGTTTGTGTATTTACCTTGTTTATAACAACTCTGGATTTCTGAAAGTAAAGTCTCACTTTACATAAGAGTCTCCCAGCCAGTTTGTTGTGATTTGTGCAGGAGAGTGTTGGACAGCACCTGTTCCTGTTGGTGAGCGCTCTCACGCAGCAGATCTCCAAAGGCCCAGTGGACTGTGTGACGGAGAAGGCTCTGTACACGCTCAGCGAGGACTGGCTACTGTGGAAGGCTCAGGACTTCAGCCCTCTGGTACACACACACACACACACACACACACACACACACACACACACACAGATGATCTAAGCCGAAACATGGAATCCTTTCATGTGAAAAAGGGTCTCATTAATCAGTAAACAGCAGATCTCTGCTCAACACATGTATTTTCTAAACCTTTGGACGGTTCTGCTTCTACAGTGTCTTGTTTCCTAATTTTCTGTTCAGTTTTTGGTCTTTTGATTTGCTGAAACCAGAAGTGCATTCAAACAAAACAAATCAACTAAATCTTTTCCACTGCACACACCTTAACAGGAAGGTTAAACACAGCAAATATGTTGCTAAGCGTGTGTACGTGTGTGTGCGTGCGTGCGTGCGTGCGTGCGTGCGTGCGTGCGTGTGTGTGTGCGTGTGTGTGTGTGTGTGTGTGTGTGTGTGTGTGTGTGTGTGTGTGTGTGTGTGTGTGTGTGTGTGTGTGTGTGTGTGTGTGTGTGTGTGTGCGCGCGCGTTCTGAACCAAAACATGAATGTTGATTAAAACTCTGCCTTGAACAATCGTAAGCAGCTGGTATTTACTTAGTATGGCTAATGTAACTAGTAAGTATTATGATAGTGATTATTGTTGGTATTGTTCATACCATTGCTACAGATGTCAGTCAACAAGGCAGTCTGCCATACTCCATCAGAGATGAAGCAAATTCTTTGTCTAAATGAACTTAAGTAGCCTACCTCTATCTGCTCTTGACTTGAAGAAAAGCCCAAGTCCACATAGTTCAAAGTTGATGAAGCTGTTTCAAAGGAGCTGTCACATCTTTGTTTTTTCTGTAACATCCCACCTGCTAACAGAGTGACAGAAAGAAAATGATCTTTATTTAGCGCCTATCGAGATAAAAATCATGAGACGCTTCACAAGAACAAAATATATATATATAATTGAAAATATTGTTAAAATCATAAAAAAATTGATTAAAAATGTAAGGAAAGGGAAAGAGAAATTAATAAGAAAGAAGTGTCAGTGGATCCCAGGAAAGGCGGGGTTGGTAGAAAGAGCAGGATAAAGAGAGGGTAGTGATGAAGGTGCTGTGATTGGCACACCACACAAGTAGAGCACTGTGATTGGATCGTTAACAAGCTGTCGCCATCTTAGTTTCGCTCAGTCACACAAACATCCTGCCCACCTGACTGATAAAGTGCTGTGATCGGCCCATCGAACCACTAGAGCACAGTGATTGGACTGTTACGAATGTCAGTCAATGGGGCAGTCTAACATTCATCATGGAAGAAGATGAAAATGTATCCATCCATCCATTATCTGAACCCACTTGTCCATGCAGGGGGGGCTATCTCCAGCAATCAACGGGCATTCAGGTCGGTACACCCAGGACAGATTGCGGGTGATGAAAATAGATAGTTTTTCTAAATACACATGCTGTGATTGGCCAGCCACAGTACTGGGCGTGGCTAAACTGTCATGCAAAGTAAAATCATTTTGTTTCAGCAAAATAATGGTCTAGGTGGAAGTAGCTGGGGAGAGAACAGTCTGGGCTCACCCAGAAAAGTAAATCTCAGTGTGAACGAGATTCTGAAAACAAGCAGCTGAAATGTGCTTCTGCCTTGTGGAGTGGCTGGGCTCTCCGAGGAGACCTGCTGCTGCTCCTCATCACCAGGAGTCAGCTAAGATGGTTCAAGTATCTGATTAAAAAGACTCCTGGTTGCTAGGAGATTTTATTAGAAGGTTTTCTGGTTTTAGGCTGTGTACATGTACTGGTACCGTGTGGGTTGTGAAGTCTATCACCATCACCAACAACTTTGTTTCTATAGCACTTTCCATTCACCGGGAGACGAACCAACTCTAGGACTTCTAGGGCATAAAACATCATATTTAGTACCTCTGAATGACATGAAACAAAATCAGATCTCAGTTGTTTGTGTTTTGTTTTTCCAGAAGCTACAGGTTCTGTTTGCTGTGGGACGTGATGGAGAAGTGAGCCAACCCCTAGAGGTGAACGCTCTCAGCTGTGACACCGTGGAGCAGCTCAAAGAGAAAATCCTCTCCACTTTCAGAGCCAAGTTTGGCTTTCCATACGAAACCCCCATCAGAGACGTGTGTGTTGGTGAGTGACACATTAAAGCTAACCACCACCCCCACCTACCCTGGCACTCAGATCCACTGACCATAAGCCTCAGCTTGATGCAGGTTGGACATGAATTCAATAAGTGGGAATTTCCCTCCAGTTTTACCAACTTTTATCTAAAAAAATAACAAGTTTTGAAGAAAATAAAATATTTCAGGATTAATTTTAAATCTGCTTCAAAACTTTCTGTTAAACTTTGTTCTCAGCAGTGAAGTGATGATTTTTAGTTTCAAACTGAAGAAATAAATCAGCCACAAACTGGTGTTTCACTTTTAATTAAGAATTAAAATTGTTCAAATGTTTTGTTTTTCCTCCAGAGTACGAGAAGCATGGGTCATTTGTTCCTCTGCAGGATGTAGATGCGAGCTCTGAGGTCATCGGGGACATGAAGAAGCTCAACACTCTGAAGTACTATCAGGTATAAGTGAAGCTGACAACAGCAGAAACCACAGTTCTCGTCGATGTTGGTCTAAATCTAAAAATCTGACTTGTATGTTTGTGAGTTGTTGTCTGGGTGGAGTTGGTGATTAACTAAGTGATCTGCATTGGTTAGCAGAGCTCCACCTAACCCTCCACCTCAACTGGCTCTTCTCAATGTGGAGGAGCAGCTGCGCGTGCGCATGTGTGTGTCCGTGTGCGCGTGTGTGTAAGACAAAAGGACTTGTGTTCAGAAGCGGACTGGGACAGTGATTCAGGCTGGGATTTTTGTCTCAACCCCAGTGCAAACTAGAAAGCGTCTGCCATTTCTCTGTCTGAGGGTGTGGGGTGGTGGTTTGGGGGCGTTAGCGATCTCTGAGTGGGACAGTTCAGTGGGCAGGCTGCCGGGAAGTGTCCTGGTGCTCCCGATGGCCAGTCCACCACTGGTTGTGTTGTTGCTCCTGATTAAACACGCTGAGTTCCTACAGGTTCAGCTTATAGGCAAAGGAAGATTTTTAAACAATCCGACTGATTTAAAAGCAGAATTGTTGCATCAGGCAAGGAATTCCAACCTAGACTAGATATTCTCTTGTTCCCAGGTAATCCCAGATTCTCTGTAATATTCTCCAACCAGACATAACCAGGATTACACCAAAACCTGGAGCATCTTTGGGTTGGCGCAGTACAACTCAGTGCTAATCTGAGTTTAAGATGTTTTTGAATGTTTAAACATTCTCACACACATTAAGTAGTATCTAAAATGCAGTGATTCAGGCAACATGTCTCTCCACGTGTCTGCTGTGGCCTTACTTGTTTTTCACATTAATAACTGTATTCTTCAAGAGCTTAAAAGTGAATTTCCTGTTCTTGTGTCTAAAGTTTCCTGTGGTTGCCATGGGCAATACTCCAGCTGTTCTGAAACCCAAAACTCAGTTTCTTCATTTAAAGTATATTTCTGAGTTCTCCCATCAGTCCTAACGCTAGTAGTAACTGTTCATCCATTCATTAAGGGACCTATCTGTTTCATTTTCTAGCTTCTTAGTTCAAAGAAATCCAGTCAGACCGATGCTGACTTCATTGCTTCTAACTCTGGCAGAAGCTGCCTCGAAACAGTAGACTCAGCATAGACTCAGTGATCTCTTCAGTCAGCAACTCGGTGTTTTTGGAGTTGCAGAGCTCCTAAAAAGAAAACTGCCAAAGTCTCAAATCAAACGACTAAAATATGAACCTGTTTCTTCTCCTGCAGATTAGCGATGGAGCAGCCATCAAAGTGATTTCAAAGAAAGATCATCCTCCTCTGAGCCCACAGACGAGTCTGAAAGGTGAAAGCTCACAGCATCGTGTCCAGTCCTGGTCCTCAAAGACAATCATTTTCTGTGCTGGATAACACCTGTGATTTAAATCAACTCATTAATGGGCAAGAACCTGAGGACTTGCTAAAGAATTCAATTATATAATCGATGTGGAGACGCAGAGGAACTACTAAAGTCCTATTAGACCCTGAGCACACTGGTGAAATTACAACTCTGCATTTGACCCATCCGTGTGGGGAGCAGTGAGCTGCAGCAGTGGCTGTGCTCGGGAACCACTTGGAGGTTTAACCACTCAATCCAACCCCTTAAAGCTAAGTGCCAAGCAGGGAATCATTGGGTCCCATTTTTATAAAGTCTTTGGTATGACCCCACCGAGGATTTGAACCCCGTTCTCCCAGTCTACGCGCGTACACTCTACCACCAGTCCACCGAGAAGGTGTAGGATGGTGGCCTTCTGCAATGTTAGGACACTAAACATAAAATAACCTTGATCAGTAATCGTTCTTCTTTAGTGATGCAATAATTTACTAAGATAAATAAATATCAATTAATTACCATAGTTATAGTCTGGTCCTTTCATGGCAGTGTATGTCATTAAATAATTTAAACATATGTGATTTTCACATTTTTACCCATCAGCAGTGGGGTAAAGCGTTAGTAAATTAAATGTAAAAGATTGTTTGGGAAGTTTAATCAAATGATGGTGTTGGTTTTTATTTGCTTTTCATATGTATTACTGCTGATCCCTTTAATTCATTTGTTATGAGATTTTTCATTTATTTTAGTTTTTGTTTATATTTACCTCCAGATGATGAGAACTTCTCAGGAAAATACTTCCATTTGGTAAGAGAACGTGTGTTTAAAGCAGTGAAAACAGAAAGGTCGTGGTGTAATGGAGTCGCTGAGTCGTTTCCTAACTGATGTTCCGATCCAGATCGATCCTGATGTAGTCGAGGACCAAGCAAAGAGTCCAGAGAGGAAGAAGTTAAATCTGAAGGAACTGCACCTCACCAAGCTGCTCTCCACCAAGGCAAGAGGAACCAGTTACAGGAACCTGTGTGACTCAGACAAACCCAGGCCGGCTGGTAGAAATGATACCAGCAAATGACTTATTTATAGACACTTTCACTAAACCTTCCACTTCGGGCCTTCACGGTAACAGGAAGTAGCTGTTTTTTTATTAAATTTGAATCCCAGCCTTTATTCAGATATAAATGAATCAGATTTTATAGTTTGTATCGGTGAAAGTCTGAGTGAAGGTCTAAACGCATGGTGTGTCATCTCTAAGGTTGCTGTTCATTCATATGTGGAGAACCTCTTCAACTCCATCTGGGGAATGCCGCAAAGCAAAGCACCGCACGCCGTCAAATATTTCTTTGACTTTTTGGATGCTCGGGCAGACAACATGAAGATCTCAGACCCAGATGTCCGACACATCTGGAAGACCAACAGGTACACCTGGATCTGTGTGGATAATAAATAAATGCAAGAGCCAGTTTTTAATTAAATAACTGATTTTTATCCTCGACACCAGTTTGCCGCTGCGGTTCTGGGTCAACATCCTTAAAAACCCACAGTTTGTTTTTGACATGGAGAAGACTCCGCATCTGGATGGCTGTCTGTCCGTCATCGCTCAGGCATTCATGGACTGCTTCTCTCTCAGTGAGATCCAGCTGGGGAAGGTAGAGATGAGCACGCAAAACACAGGAAGTGCTGTCTTCCTCTCTTTGTTGGAACAGTACGCAGAAAGCTGTTGGTGTCAATTCTCAGCCATCCAGGACAATCTTGAGGGTTTTAAACAAGACTTTTCTTGTTTTTCCTCTCATCAAAGAAGCCTCTTTATTTCTGAAACGTGGGTTGAACGTGTCAGGTTTATGCTCGGGGAAATAAGTCAAGGTTTCATTTTTCCGTGACCTCGAGTGCAGCCTTGACTCGCCTCCCGGAGCAGTTTTATAGAAACTCACACCTTGAGACATGAAAGCAAAACAGTGTACGTGCTGGCGTTGTTAGGGTTCTGTTCTGATCGTCAGCGTTAAAGACTTCTGTGGCCCTTTTCCAACAGCACCACCTCATCATGGCTCAACTCTACAAAATACTGTTTGGGTGGTTTTCCATGACAACTGAGAAGCGGTTCTACTGGGTGGGCTCTGTCTGCCGGGCGGTCTTCAGAATTTAAAAAGTATGGCGAGTAAATTCTGTCACAACTGTTTTGATCGCCTCGTTAAGTCATTTTGATTGGTTTATTCCTTCAGTTTCACCAATATGTAACATCAAAACCATAATTATTTTATTTTTAACAAACACTGTGCTAACGGCGGTGTACTTCTCCACACCATACAGAGATGACGTGCTTCTCCGAGGGATTCTTTTCAAACATTATCTTTAGACGAAGGTTTCTTCCGGCTGGTAATCCGTGGCAGAATTCACTCGCCATAGAAAAGAAGCTCGAGGTCGTTCGTGCGTGACACAAACGCAACACGAAGCAACAGTGGTGGACATGATAGTGATGTTGAACATTCTGCTCAGTCTGTGGCTTTTTGTCAGACTTGGAAAAGACAAGAACTGGAAAGGTCTGCGGGCAGCAAAGAGAAAACTCTGGAAGTTACTCAAGAGAGTGTGTGATTCCACCCCCTAGCTTATTCGTAAATGACAATGATGTAATGTCCTGTTTTCAGCTCGGCCCAGTACGGTAAACGCTTGGAACCATATCCAAGTTTGTTCTAAAGAAGGGACAGCAACCTGGTTCCAGAAGGAAAAGCCTTGCAACCGTGCTGAGCCGAGTTGGGCGGTACTGAGTAGGTGTTAGTGCAAAAGGGCCATAACAGGGAAATGGTTAGAGAGTAGGATCGGATAATCGTGTGACCTTCGTGGCCTCATTAGTGACAATAGTCCAGTGTGTGTTTACTTATCAGCTTGATATTCATGTTTCAGGGCTGTGGAAGCCTCTCTGATGAGAGGGTGAAACATTATCAGGGTAACAAGAGAAGACCAGTTGTCTTCACTTAAGAAGGCAGAAATGAAACGAGTCTAAATGAAATCATTTGTCCACATTAAATCAGTTTTATGAGTATTTCTCTGCTAATGAACTTTTAATGTGTGTGTTTCAGCATGCACCCACCAACAAGCTCCTCTATGCTAAAGACATTCCCAAGTTCAAACAGGAAGTGAAGGTTTACTACAAACAGATCCGAGACCAGCAGCCAGTCACAGACACTGAATTCAAGAACTTCTTGCAGGAAGAGTCAAAGGTGAAGTACAGTGTTTTGCAAATGTAGAGCTGACAGGAAGGTTACGTAAACGGTGTTTTCACTGAACTCAAACCCACTCCAGATATTTGGAAACAGGCAGAATCTGGTGTTTTACAATAACTTTAATTTCCTGAGTTTAAAATCGTTTGTTTAGATGGTAATTTATTCGCTGATTCAGCTTTAGCTTTCATCTAAAGTTTAACAGTCTAATGAAAATATTTTCTAAAATGTAAAAAGTTTATGAACTGTTAATATTTTGTGAACCAATAATTTTACTTTTGATGAACATCTGGGCTATACGAAATAATTCTGGGATGTTAATGTTAATTTTCTTTCAGAAACATGAAAATGAATTCAATGAAGCTGCAGCTCTGAAAGAACTCTACAAATTCATCCAGCAGTACTTCACACAGGTCAGACTCTGTCCATGTCTTTGTCTGGTTGGGTGCTTATTATGGTCTGTTGCAGGTGATAAACTTAATGCCACCACATTAAAGACCTGAGAGATGGCTCCAACTGACTCAGTTTTACAGATGTTGAGTTAATTAGCATACAGTTGTAGCTGAGAGTGATTTGTAGCTAACGGATTTGAACAAAACAATTATAACTCCATTGTTTCTCTAATTTGATGATTTTGTTTAAAGATCAAGTTTAACATACAAGCCAAAAGTGAAAATAGTCTTCCACCTCTATTTCCTGCATTAGCCGCCGATAGAAAAGAGGCGAGGGAACTCTCGGGTTAGATAAGCCAGTGACGTGAGCGCGTCACAGTGTCAAATTAGCATTCATGGATTCACCCATCTTGACTCGCAATGATAAAGGCTGTTTTAGCATCCAGGAAACAGCAAAGAACGTCTTGGTCAGTAGAAGCTAACTGTTAGCTTTAGTAACTCCACAGCACAGCAGAAATCCTTCAAGCTTGTGTTATTTGTGGAGATGAAACATCAACATTGCAGAGCAAACAGAGTCAGTGGTAGAGTTGCGTTGCTGTTGTCCAATCAGAGGTGAGATGTCCAAACATCAGGAAATGAGACTCCAAAACCTGCCGTCTTCAGCCCACCTCTCCTCCAGCTAACTTGTGGTTCCTGAGCGCCAGAGCTTTATTACCACTGAGATCAACTCACAAGGCATTCATTTATACTAAAGACGATCGCACGTGTTTGGAAAAAAAAGTGAACTTGTTCTTTAAAATTCCTGTATGAAAAGTGGCATATCTTTTAAAAATATGTTTG
Organism: Nothobranchius furzeri; assembly: GCF_043380555.1. NCBI lineage: Eukaryota > Metazoa > Chordata > Actinopteri > Cyprinodontiformes > Nothobranchiidae > Nothobranchius > Nothobranchius furzeri. Next base: position 61,422,580 of record NC_091741.1, on the reverse strand, counting down.
TTTTTTATATTGAATTTAATTTCCTAGTGCTTGTGTTATTGGCTTTTACTGGAAACGGGATCTGCATAAACACACAGTTTATTCATATGCTATTCTCCATTGAAACTACCTGTATTAGCAGAATAAAGCTGGGTTTTCTTCGTTTCTGCATTCGTGTTGATACGTTTTAGCAAAGCAGCCGTGGATGGAAAACTGATTGAGTTTGATTTTTAAAATAAAAATAGCAACAGTTCCAGGTCATAGAGTTATCACCGCAAAAACCGTTTAACCAGACTGAAAGTCAAGAGGAAAATAAAAAATCTACCTAATGGAGCTTTTTGGTGCATCCTAATGGATGCAGATGGTCGAGCTGTTAGCCAGTCCAAACTGGGAAACGTTTAGCTACAGGAAGTGGACTAATGCAGTGAGAGAAACCTCTGCTGGATGTAATTTTTTTCAAGCCATCATCTTATGAGATGGATGAATGTAAAAGGAGGAGAAATGTTTTGATGGTTTGTCCTCATCAGGTCCTCTCTTCCTGCTTTTAGTGGCTATTTCTTCAGATGCCTCTGAGATGCTGACAGCAGCAGTCACAAGAGACGTTGTCCAAAGGAAATGAGTTTAGAGTTCCTTCTGCCTGTTTGCCTGTCACTTCCTGTTCGACGCAGACGGGTTTGTCACACTGGGTTTGTCCTTCAGTCACATCAGTGTTTCAGACCAAAAAACATAAAGATGACCTGAGTAAATGCTAAATGTGGTGCAGTACGGTTAGATTTTGTATATGTAGGGAATGAAATCCTTGAGCAACTGTCATAATAGAATAGAATAGAATAGAATAGAATAGAATAGACTTTATTAATCGCTCGGTGGGGAAATTCACTTGTTGCAGCAGTGCATAAACTTAGAGAAAAGAAAGAAAAATACTAAGATTACAGGTAAACACACACAGACAATGAGCTATTGTTGTAACCTTCAACCACTAAAAACAACCAATAAAAAGGAAACGTGTGTTTCCAGATCTATGCAGCAAAAGGTACACACACACATATTAATGTACATCAGGTATTGCACAAGTGTTGAGCGCATACTGAGTATTGCATTGTTTCTATTGTGTACCAGGATAATGCCAGTACCAGTTAAACTGTGGTGTTATACACTCTTACTGCAGAGGGGATGAATGGCCTATGGTAGCATTCCATATGGTAGACATGGTGGTAGAAGTGGGATGGCCTGGGCTGCTTTGCTGCTTCAGGACCACTCGCTGTAACTGATGGAACCATGAATCCTGCCCTCTAGCATAAAATGTTGAAGGAAAATGTCTGACCTTTGACCTTAGGCTGGAAAACCCTCCAATGCGTCTGAATTTAAACAATTCACCAGTTAGCACCAAAGCTGATTCAGTTCATTCCTCTTTGGCTGTTACACCCCGTTATCAGGTTTAGGGGTTCCTTATAATTACGTTTCCACACCGAAGCAGCTCGCTTTGGCTAGCTTTGGTCCCTCAAAAATGTATTTTCTTTGTCTGACAGTGAAATGTATTTTGCTGATCTGAAACAAAGGCAAACAAGCAAAAAGAGGAAATGCTCCTTCACAGCTTTTTTTCCCCTGACATTCACGTCTCCTACAGATCAAAGAGAAGCTGTCTCAGAATGCAGCTCCTGCTGAGCTGGTGGAGCAGCTCCATCATGTTAAAGACACATTCGATGGACTGAAAAGCTGCTCCTGGAGCTGCTGAAGACCTCTGGTGAAGCTGATCAGGGACTGATGAAGCATTTTTTCCTCATCGGGTTCCAACATAGAGCTGAAGTTGGGAAGTGGAAAACAAGATTGTTTTGTGATGACTGGATCCACTGCTGCTGGTTAACAAACACTTTAGCCAAAAACAGTATTTTCAGTGGTGTCCCCAAGGGGTGGCTGAATTGCTGGCCACCCCACTGTCCACACCCAGAGAAGACCAGTGTTCTTTAATAAGTCGCATTCATGTTGCTTTTTTTTTTTAATAATAAAAATGAGTTAAGGAGTATTTATTGCATCACTACAGGCTAAACTTTCCCACATTTACCACGAGGATCATATTGGTGTTCCACCCCAAAAAATTCTCTGGTGCCATGGCCCCCCATGAAACTTTTCTGGGGGCGCCACTGCATATTTTATCCTCAGGTGGTTCCTCTGAGTTTGTGTCCTCATATCTAGACTTATTAACTGATGAAAACTCAACTTTTAAAGCTCACGTTGAGAATCTTTAGAAACAACAGACTGAAGTTGGGTTTCTTTAACAGAAGATAATCATGGTGTTCTTTTAACCCAAGGAAACAACTCGGTGCTGCCTGGATGTAACCGCCGTACCCATCAGTGTTCTCTAGCTGAATTAACATTTTTCCACAAGCAGCTCTTCATTGTTACACTTTTATTTATGAAGGCTTTCTTTGTTGGTTTTGCTCATTTATCATCCCACATGTGACCCAACCACACACACACGAGTCACACCCTCTGATCCCAGGATGTCACCACCACTCAGCCTTCTCCCTGCTGCTCCATCGGTCTGGGATCATATCCAAAAGGAACCTAATCCCTCTGACCGGAGTCTTGTTGGTGATTTTATTAAGCCGGTCATAAATAATGAAGAGAACCACAGTGGGCTCCTGCTTCTGTTCGTGTGATTATTGATGTGACACATTCAGGCACTTGCACATGTAAGTTTGTATGATTGTTTTATGAAGCTGGAAAAGGTGAAAATGATTATTTCTAATTAATATAAATCCTGTATAAATATTAGCTCCAATAAAAACCCTTCGTGTAAAGATCTCTAACACACAGACCTGTCTGATGCATGTTTTTATTCACAGTCTGTACAAAGTGCAATTTTAAAACACGTAGTGCATTTTTAACTCAACACCAGCACATAAAACAAAGGTTAACCCTGAGTTCTGCCTTTTAACATGTTTAAAACATTTTTATAAAAATGAGCCGATAAATAAAGTTTCTATTTAAAAAGTATTTGTTGGATCTGAGTTGATTCCTTATTGTAAAGGCTGGCTTAGGGGTCCTACTCCTTTTCCACCGGAAAGGCCAGCTCCTCCAGCTGCTGCTGCTGAGCACTCTCCAGGTTCTCCATCCTTCGAGCTAGAACCGAGAACTCGCCCTCCTGCAGCAGAAGGGAACAAAGCTTCTGGATATTTGCTGCATCAAAGCTCAAATAAATCACTTTTCATTCAGTCACGTTTGGGTAAACCATTTTATCGTTTCCTGCAGTGACTCGTTTCATTTTAAGGAACGTACAGAAAAAAAAAAACGTCTCATTTCCTTAAACTCCACCTGTTGTAAATCTGCTGCCATCTGGAGTCCAGGATTGAGTGTTAGCAGGATTATCTATTTGCTCACCAGGTCGGTAGTTAACAGCCCCTCAGAGCCGTGGGGGAGGAGGGGGTTCAGGCCTGTAGGGCCTCCGCCTAGCGGACCCTGACCACCGAGCAGGAGGCGTCGGAACTCGTTGTGTCGACGCTGCAGCTCCTTCAGACGCCGGTGGAGCTGAGCTTGTTCCTCTGAGAACACCGACCATCTGCATAAAGCACACATGGACATTTAGTCATTAAAGATCACTGGTAACCTGATGAAAGGTTCTGGAGCAGGCCGGGGTTAAACTTTACTTCCTAGCGGTAGCAGCTTCCAGTTCAAGCTCCTCAACTTTGGCCTCTAGCAGCTGGATCTTCTGCTGCTGTTTGTTCTCTCTGTTTTCAGTCTGAAGTTTCCTCTAAACAAAAACATCAGTCGTCATTCTCACCGAAACCAAACACTTCTAACAGGCGTGTGGGAGAAATCAGTGGTTAACCTTCTTCTGGGCCACCGCTGCTCTCTGCAGCTTCTCTTTGACCTGCGAGTATTTCTTCTTCAGCTCAGCCTCGCGCTCCTGCAGCCTGCGTTTCTCCTCCAGCCACTCAATCTGACGGTTCTCCAACAACCTGTAGGAGCAGCCGCAGACAGGAGGAGCAGTTTCAGACCAGGAGAAAGCCCACTCCTACAGCAGAACCTAGACAGGAGGAGCTGCACCTTTCTGCCTCGTGTTGGCTCCTATCTGACTGGACCCGAGCCGCCCTCAGCTCCTCGCTGACCCGTTCCAGAGCGTCTCTCATCCGCTGATTTGTCTCCATCAGGTCACTTTCAGAGCGTGACAGCACCCCCAGCTGAACACCAAGCTCCCGGTTGTGCTGTCGCATAAAACGAGAACAAATACAGCAAACAGAGGACCACATTTTTCATCTTCAGTGTCAGAATTTACCTGCTGTAGGTCCAAAATCTCTGCTTTCTGTCTTTCTAGTTCCTCAAGGTGTGAGTTCTGCTGCTGCAGCTTACTCCTGAGAAACATAAAAACATCATCCTCAGTTATCGCACACATGAAACACACACACACACGAAAAACAGTCGAAAACCACATAAATAGGAACAGAAACTCAGAAATGTTGAAACCGAAACCAACTCCTTTTCGCTTTGTAACAAAACTAAATCGGGGGCAGCAGAGACCAACACCCAGCTCACCTCAAACAGATCTGTTCTAAACTTTGATTTCTGGGGACATTTTCTTCCTCCGTTCAAACACACAGATAAAGCGTTCCATCCTTTCAGGTTGTGGCGAGATCTCCTGTGATGCGAGCTAACTCACTAGCCCCTCCCTCTGGTCTCATGAGGGTGTGTGAAACTGTGTGCTGGACTAAAGCCCCATTCCCATCTGTACCGGGTCGGCCCGGGCCGGGTAGCGTAGGTTGTTTACATATCTGGGTGGCCTGGAATTTTCCCGGGCCAACCAAGGCTCATTCTCGGCCCTCTTCCTGAGGGGTACTGCTTCAGGCCGACCAGGGCCAACACACCCACTGCTGACAGCAAATTCACACCTTCCATTAGAGCAAGCCTCTGATTGGTGGGTAGAATCAGCCCACATGGGCTTAAGGCAAGGATGTGTGGAATCAACCGGGCCAGGCTGGGGCCGACTGGGGCTACCCGGCCCGGGCCGACCCGGTACAGATGGGAATGGCCCATAAATGAACCCAGCGTGAGTGGATCTGGACTCGCCCAAGAGGAAGCTGACCTCAGGTTCTGGAGTTCTCTACGAGCCGACTCTTCTCCCAGCTGAGCGCTGCGGACTTGTTCTGCCCACTCCTCCTTTAAGGCGTAGTCTGAAGCCTCCTGGAGAGCCCGCTGCTTCTCCAGAGCGGTCAGGCGACTCTCCAGCTCCAGCCTGTCATTAAATAACACAGTAAACATGGTCTGAACACAGAGTCTGGTTCTTTTATACCCTAACCTCCAACACTCCTAACTAAAGGTGGTTCTCACTTCTCGTCGTGCAGAACGGCTGCTTTCCGGAACTCCTCCTCACGAGCGGCCTGCACCTTCCTGACCACCTCCTTCTCTTTGTCCACCATACCCTTCTTGAATCGTTCAGCAGCTGCTTTGTGCTCTTCAACATCTGCCAGGAGACCTGAGGGCAACAAGTCACACAGAATATTCAGTATTTTAGATGACTACAAACTTCTTGCATATTCCCAGAATACTTTTGTTTCGTAGGATGAGGGATGATAACTGATGATCCATACCGTCCACCTGGGACTGCAGTGAGTCCCTCTCCCTCTCCGCCTCCGCTTTGGAGCGAGAACATTCCAGTTTAATGCTGGTTATCTCCACCTTGTGGGAATGCTTCAGGCTTTCAAGCTACAGCAAACAGAAAAGTTTAAAAATTGTAAGTGGAAGATATTAGCGGATAATTTCCTCCAGGCCTCCTGACTATCTCCAACTTTGGTGTTTCTGCCCAACATCAGGACCAGAGAGGACCAGAGGTGAGTCGTACCTGGGAGGTGAGGGTGCCGACCTCCCTCTCAGCTTTGTGAAGCCTCCCCATGAGCTGACTGTTCTGCTCGTGGCTCAGGCGGCGCTCGTTCTCCAACCGCTCCAGCTGCTGACTCAGTGACTGGCGCTCCGCCTGCAGAAGCACCAACCAATCAGAGCTGTTAGTAAATAGAAGATAAAACAGATAACGTGCTTCAGTGTGTGGGGGAGGTCACCTCGAGTGACTTGACCGTAGCCTGAAACTCCGACAGCTGTCTAATCTGGAGGCGCTGGACGTTCTCAGCCTGCTGACCCGAGTTCTCTTTCTGGGCCTGGAGCTCGGCCACCTCCGCCTCCAGCCCCTTCAGCCGCACGTGGAGCTGGGCCTTCTCCCTCAGCAGAGCCTCCACCCGTTTCCCATCATGCAGCAGGTTCGAACCCTGGTACTGAGCCACCAGCTCGTCTCGGTCCTTCTCCAGCCGAGCGATCTGACCACAGAAGACCACAGCCTTCAGACCCCGGTCTCTCGTCTACTGAGGGACTTCTAGTGGCTGATAACCCCGCCCACCTCTGCATCATAGCAGATCCTCCTCTCCTCCAGAACCCGAGCATGCTCCTCTCTCTGAAGCTCGCTCTGGGACTGGAGGACGGTGAAGTCGTACCGGAGCTTGTTGAACTCGGACCGGTACTTCTCGGCCTCCTACGAGACAGTCACATAAAATCACTGAGAGGACAGAAGCAGCAATCAGGCTGGAGACTTTTTAAAACCACTTGATGCTAACGACCACTGCCAAGTGCCAACAACCAATCAGAACAGAGCTTCAAAACAAATCCAATCAGGAGCATCAAACTCAAGGAATGATGGAGAGAATTAAAAACAGGGTTGGAGCAGAAATGTGATGCTTCTGCAAAAAATCAAACACTAGTTATTTTTTATGTAAATAAATTTTAATTTAAAAGCCAACGGGGACCTCTGACACTGTTTCACCATCATTTAAAGCAAAAGTGGTTTTGTTCATTTAGATGAGTTTCTCTGCTCTACCTCCTCCAGCTTGATGAACCGTGCTCTGACTGGAGCCTCCATCTCCTGCTGCACCTGAGCTCTGAGTAACTCCAGCCGCTGGGGGGTCATAACCTGATCAGATCACACAAAAATACCCAAAGTTAGAAAAATGGCTGCGCGTTAGCTCGTCTTTGAACAATAACGGCTCCTCCTTTTGAATGACCTGCAGCCGCAGCTCCTCCAGCTCCCGGTTTTTGTCCAGCAGCTGTCCTCGCAGGTCCGCCAGCAGCTGCTGCAGCTTCTCCTGCTGGAGCAGTCGTTCACCCTGCAGCCGCTTCAGCTCCCCCTGCGATCGCAGCAACTCGTCCTGCAGGCTGCGAACAACAAAAACAGCCATGAGACTGTTTACAAACATCCTAAACACCTGCTGAGATCTGTCTGTACCTGGCATGCTCAGCCTGGAGGGTCTGGTAGTTGGTCTTGTGGTGTTCACACTTTATCCGCTCATCAATCAGCATCTTCTGCAGCTCCAGTTCTGCTCCCCCCAGGCCAGCAGACAGCCCCAGCATGGCTGCAGACCTCCCCATCCCAGGTTCTAGGTTAGACATGCGAGGAGCCGACTGACCCGGCGTGGAGGAGCTCATCTCACCTAAACAGGAGCAAATCACACAGGAAACTTCAACAACGAGGACCAGATCCACCAAAGAACTTCTTGTTCCTGTATCAAAAGGAAAAACAGCTGCGCCTCCCTCAGTCAGGGCAGTTAGGTTCTTTGTTATTGGTAACCATGGTGGTTTAGAGAGGAGTCCCCAGCCACTACACACTCAGTCTCTAGTGATTAGTGAGCTGCCGGTGCTGTTATGGATACGGAGGGTCTTTGATTCACACATCGTTTGTCTCAAGTGCAACTTCTGATCCTGAAGGTAATCACGGCCCAGCGCCACTTAGAATATATCGGCAGAGTAATGGACCTGCAGCAGAAACTTACACAGCAACTCACAGAGGCAGAAAAGGGCAAGTCCACTGAATTTTACTCCCAATGATCAGCTATGAGACCTGGACTGGATGAATCGACAGTAAAATCTTTAAAACACAGATTGTGTTTTCAGAAACTCTGATTGCTTCATCTGTCACCCAGGACTCTGTAATCGTCGGTTCCTACATCAGTGTCAAAATTAAACTCAGTCAAAGTTCAAGAACGTTCAAAGAGTTTTCAGGATTTTCCAAAAAAAGCAGTGTTGTGCCGTTGTCAGGTAAAAACTCTTCACTGCATTTGAATTTAAATCTGCCACCGCTATTGGCTAAGAGGTATGCTATGATGTAAACTGGTACATTATGATGTCACAATGTCGTGAGTGTGTGTATTTGTTAGTGGCTCCACCCTCTCGGTCTGCTAGGTGTTCTACAATAAAATGTTTTATTTTATTTTAATTACCTTAAAAGACTCAAAGTCTCTTTTTAGACTTTATATTTATTTAATCAGGATCGTTGTCAAGTCGACGCCAGAAACAATGAAACACAACTTGAATATCAGATGAACAACAAGGCTTTATTCAACCGGCATTTATACAAGTTATCAATCATGAACAAAACATTTCTCTTACCGTTGCTTATGGGTGGAGAGCTGAACACCCCAGTTAGAAAACGTAATCCATGATAGGTGAAGAACTGAACACATGTAATCCATGAACCTCGTCAGGTAGAATCCTTCAAGCAGCTCTAACTCCCTGAGCCCTGCTCTGCTCCTTATACATCCACTGATGTGCGTGCAAAGCTGCACACCTCCACCATGATTACCCTTGATTACATCCTCATGATAAGTGTGATTGACAAACAGTAGTGATCAATAACTTATATAAAGCAATTATACAACAGATGACAAGTTCATTTTTATTACACTAGGCAACAGCATTTGTTGCATTTTTCAAACATGAAGTGGGAGTGGAGTACGCTTCTTGTAAGGGGTGACTTGCTCTTTAAAGAGCAAGTCACCCCTTACAAGAAGCGTACTTCACTCCCACTTCATGTTTGAAAAATGCAACAAATGCTGTTGCTTGGCAGACTGAGAGGGTGGAGCCACTAACAAATACACACACTCACAACATTGTGACATCATAATGTACCAGTTTACATCATAGCATACCTCTTAGCCAATAGCAGCAGCAGATTTTAATTCAAATCCAGTGAAGAGTTTTTACCCGACAACGGCACAACACTGACAGTTTCAGGCAGGAAATTTAAATTTTAACTAAAATGCACTAAAGTGCAAAACTACTGACTACACGTGTCTGCAGCACGATTAGACACGCATTTATATAGTTTATCAGAAAAAAATAGTTGATTTGGGGGTGACTTGCTCTTTAAATTCAGTGATTGACAAGTGCACATAAAGCCTGCATCCATGTCTCAAATGTTATATTTCTACAACCAATTTCTGTTAGTTTTAAACACTTTGTTAAAACTTCAAGCACTTTTAAAACCTTGAAAATACCTCATTAAATCAAGGATTTCAAGCATCATAAGAACTCAGTTCTGCAGTTCAGCTCATCACACGGCCCGGGTTCTGATACTGCAGTGAGGATTCTGTCCACAGGGACTGGGTGGTCAGCCACCACATAACAGAACGGACTCTGTGGGTTTTCTAATAATCAGGACGTGAAACCTCTTCATCTGCTGAAGAGGTTTTAGACCATGTTGGGAAGATTGAAGACGATGGGAACCTACAAACAGCATAAACTCTGCATTTAGAGCACCAGCCATGTGTCCTCAGAACCTCACATCCTACATACAGCTGAGGAGGAACAGAGAAAGGGGATGAAAGAGAATGTGCAGAAACCTAAACTGGACCAAAGAATTATGGAAAATCTGTAAAACTCCAGAGAATCAATCGATGCAGAATGAGACAGGTGGAGTGTGTGGATGTTCTCTAACAAAACAGCATCAGCTTCATCCAGAGAGAAGAGCCAAGCAGAGGCTGAGTATGTGGTTCTGATCTTTAGAGAGGTCCAGACTCTGCTGTCCACCCACACCTGAAGGATAGGGGACACTCTCTTCAGGACAGAACAGTGTTGTTCACGTTTTAGACAGATTATTGGTGGTTTGACAACAGGAGAATCCTTTTGGAACAAGAAACGGAAGGCTCGGGTTTCACGGACACCTACAGAGCTGCTCTGAAACTGATCCCTGGTAGGTTTCACGGAAATCCGCACGTTCACCACAGCATCTCGAGTGAAGCAGAACAACAAAGACCCTCCGAAGGGAGGATCGGGCTTTAACACATTCATCACATAACTTAGGACTCCACATTTCTCCTCCAACAGAACAGACGCGCTAAACTAGCGGGTCGTTTTTGAATATCGCGCTCTCCGAATCACAACACAACTAGCCAATCTCCGCTGTTTAAAATTATTAAACACGAAGAGCTTAAGCTTCGTTTACCCATTTAAAGAAACAAACGTTTAAATAACCGCAACTCATACAGCCTCCGAGGGTTGAAGAACTACATTAGATCTTTTCTCCGCCAAGGCGGCTAGCTTAAGCTAACTGCATTTAGCTTAACAAGCTATACGATTTTCTGCTTGGTGAATATTCGGAGCTTTAGCAGCATAGTGCAATTCACCGAAGAAATATTACATATGTTAGTCTGCTTAAAATAAACTTTACCGTTTGGCCAAAGAGTCGCTTACCTTCAAACTACTCCAGCCAGCAGTTTGCTAGCTTGTGTTGTTTAAAACTACAAACCATGGATTCATGGGAAATCCGCAACGTTTCTCTAAATTTAAATGCCTTCGGACAATCAACGGACCCATTACGACACAAGCCAAATTAGAATTGTAGTTTAAAAATAAAATAGTTCTAATTTAAGGTAAGCAACATAAATTTAGGAGCAACTATCTACGGCATTTAGCAGATTAAAATGCAAAGCTGTGAACTTTCTTGATCTTCTATCTTTGTTTCATGCTGAACTATTGCCCTCTTGTGGCTACTTGTTGACATTATTGTGCGGTGGGATATCAAAACGTCTAGTGATTTTTTTAAAAATAATTTTAAATGTAAATATATAGTTGTTTGAACCACTTTTCAATCACCAAAACAAAAAATATTTTTGCTTTAAAATATATCAAATAGCCTTTAGGGGTTTGCTTTTTATTATAGAGGAAATTCAGTTATCAAATCATACTTGGGCACGCTGACGTCGTTAGGTCCGTTTTAGGGGGGCTTCAGCCCCCCTAAAATAATCACAAGCCCCCCCTATCATTTTGGTTATTTTATTTTTTTCAGTAAACTTTTTTTTATTTGTTAACATCTACATGCTCAACACAATCACGACACGTGTAGTTGGTACAGGAGTTTTTTTTAGTCTGAAACAGAAATAATAATTAATGAATATAGAACTACACTGTCGCACACAGGAAGTATCAAGAAATGACTTCCTCCACTTCCTTAACCCCGACAGCTTTGTTGACAAGTCAGGGGCAGGGGCGACACAGCAAAACCTAAATATCGATGAGCAAACCCTGCTCAGCGCTCATGTAAGTCACTCAACATCACATTAGGGTAAGACAGCAACAGCAGCACACCATTAACATTTCAAGGTTATAGTTCAGACTTCAGAGAGAGGAAAATGCTACCGCACAGACATGCTAATGCTAACTCCGCTAGCATGTTTACATGCCGCAAACCATAATGAAAAGCTTTGATGTCAAGTAAAATGGTCGGAAAACTCCCCTGAAGTGACATGATTAACGAGCCAGCCAGTTCAATGAGTGACTTAGTGCCACCAACTTGAGCGTACAGTGATGAGTCTGCACAAACAGAACCTGCTCTGCGCTTGTGTGCAGGAGCTGCAGCCCTCTCTGTGGGCTCAACTCTGCCTCTGCGCATGCAAATCTCCCTGCTCTCCTCAACAAGTAGCCTCTCCAACAGTCAATCACAGACAGCTCTGTTTTATCCTATCAAAGCATGTCCAGGAAACACTGCTTTACAGAAAAACACCCATTTAACAGCTTATTGAACTGCTTTCTGCTGCTGGTTAGCTACCAGTCACCATCCACTGCCTGAAAAATACTTTGTTGCAATTCATGTGTCATGATTAGGGTGACCATATTTGACTTCCAGAAAAGACACATTGCCCATTCCTAAAACTGTTAAATTGCACTCTTGTCAGTTAAAGAGGACTTTTAATTTCAACATATAAAGTGTTTCTTCTCTGTTTGGTTAGACATAAATGATCCCTTGATGTGTGAAAGGAAGTGAACAGTGGACATGTCCCAGGAAAAGAGGAGGGTTAATCAACCTAATTAAATATAATTATATAAAGTCCTCTTTATCTGAAAAAAGTGCAATTTTCCTGGCAGTATTTCCTGGACATGCTTTGATTGCATAATGGAGAGCTGTCTGATTGGCTGACGGAGAGGTTACATTGCTTTGTAAATTGCAAATTGAGCAACAACAGGGAGATCTGTGCAGGCAGAGACGGAGTTGAGCATGCAGAGAGAGGGCTGCATACGACTGCAGAGTAGGTTGTGCTCTTGCAGATTGATCACTGCACGCTCCAGTTGGTGGCACAAAAATCACTCCACACTAAAAACCTGAATCAGAATATGGCCGAATGTGTATATTATTGACCGTTTTTCTATATTATATATTTTTTCTATAATATATATTATAGGTACATATATGTATCTATAATATAGTAAACAGCCAATTTTATATATGTCACATATATTCAAAAGCTATATCAAAAACATATTAAAACCTATATGTTTATATGAATTCTTTCCATGTGGGTTGTCAGTTGCTTAATATTTCCCATGTTTACCTATGGGAAAGAAAGGAGATATTGTACTCATCTAACTTTAACATAAATTTTGGCAGCTTAATGTGACGTTATGGAAAATGCTATCATCATGAGCAACCAAACATAGGCTATATTAGGCTAACAGTTGTCCATATTCTGTACCATTTATCCACCAATGGCTTTCAATTATTGTGAGTGAAAACTAAATGGCTTAGTAGCATTTGTCTTGGCATTAGAAATTGAAAATGTTTTTCAATGTGTTGCTAGATGGATATACGAAGATTTTTTTAAGAGAGTGAGTGAGGAACAGGAGAGAGACCAGGTGGTTGATGCTGAGGAGATCTGCATGGTCAAGGTCAGTGATCTACAGAGAAAACAGGGGCGAGCGCACCGTTATGAGCATTTACCCGAGCACAAAGTTCCCAAGCAAAATTGAACAGTTTTCTGTTTAGGAGTGAACAGGTAAGAGACCTTGAGAAAAAAAAAACTATAATTATCATCTGACCTGCAACCTTATGTCAAGTTGTATCTGTATAGTTGACTTTCTGTATTATAAGTTCTACTACTTGCTGGGTATTTTTATATATACTGTTATTTTGTCTTGTAATAGTTAATTACATACTCCTTTATTCCATATCATAGCAGTGTTATTCATATATTAAAACTGTCAACTGCACACTCATTTGGCAGAATAAAAGTTTGACAATTATTCATTTGTTCTTTATTGTCACATTTCAGTAACATTTATAATTACACACGTTGTAATTAAACAAATTAAGTAAATGACTACATCATTTCCCCATTAAGTGCAGTAGACTGAAATGAATATCTTTATTTGGAAATATAACATATCTAATTTTTAATGGACTTACATAAAATCTTTCTTCAACATAGACCCCACTAATGAACTGATTAAGTGTTATTTTTTATAAAAAGAGAGAAAATGCACAAAGGTAGGAAAGGAAAGTGTTAAAATAATAGGATTTGTTAAATGTTCTTCATATAATGAATTGACAGTTTTTGCAGGGTGTGACAAAAAATGTTCAAGGTCAAGCTCCTGGGGCATAGCCCCCCCCCCCCCCCCCCCCATATCTCAATCACAGTGACATCCATGCGTGGGCGTTTCTGCAATTTAACACCTTTAATAGTTGCACAGCATTATTTTTACATATTGATATTTCAACAGTTTATAATGCATCTTCAGTCAAATATTTTCTATTTTGCTTGATTAAAAATAGCCAAAGCACAAAACAATTCACTTACACAAAAACGCCTGAATATCTGTAATATTTAAGTCATATAACATCTGAATACAAAACCCTTGCATTTGGAATATATTGGGGAAAATGTTGTTGATCATAGAATGATTATTTAAAACTCAATACTCTGGTTTATACTTCATTTGGGGTTAATGTAAATTATGTGTAACACCTTAATTAAGAACATGTTCTTGTAAACAGAGGTAAGCACATATAGGAATGATCATTTTCTGAAACTCCTCAACAGCAAAACAAAAAGAAAATGTAAAAGTGGGTAATTCTCTGATAATCAGTGTGAATGAAGAAGTGCTTTTCAACATTTTCTCTCAATTTTAATGATTTTACAATGAAATATATTGAAAATTATGATTCAAATTAAATTCTGAACATTGCATTTAAATAACGCTTAAATAACTCACTTTCCTTGGGAATTCTACTTTTCTCCACCTGGATCCAGTTTGTCTCAGACCGACGTGTCAAACATCCAAACAGTAAACTCCTCAGGCCCTGGACTCATTCTTATGCATCTGGGTGCGTTAGTGGTGAATTAAGCACAACAGCTCGTCTAAATTTATTTTGTTTTAAATTAATAGAAATTATTTGTGTAACTAGAGTATTATTTAACAGAACAACTGTAGGTAGAAACTATCCCGTGAACATTTCAGTCTATTTACAGGCTCATCACACAAAAATAAATTAGAAAATCTTAGGAAATGTACACGGCGTTGGCGTAGGCGGCCATCTTCCTGAGTCACTCTTTAGTTCCAGAACTGGTCTCAGCTGGAGCTGCAAGCAGAGCAGAAACACAATCAGCTGAGTTGAAACGGAAAACCAAAGTTGGATAACAAGCTTATAACCTGTCAGCGGCGTCCAGATCCGCCTCGCCGCCACTGTCGGTTTTAGACGCAGAGCTTCTCAGCTTGATCGGATCTACGGAGACAGAAGTTACGCGTTAGTCAAGGCGGAGACGAGAAGCTTTAGGGACTGACGTCCGGGTGAAACCGCTCCACCTTGGATCCAGCGAATTTGCGTCGCGGGGCCATAGCCCTGCTCGTTCTTAGCAGCGATGCGGAAGACGACAGCTGGCCGGGAAGAGGAAGAGCTGTCGATGTGGGCGTTTAGCAAGTGGGCGGAGCCTATCATGCAGGACATCTTGGTTCCACGGTACACCCGGATAAAAGCCATCTGACCCGGCCGCTCCGAGCTGCTCGAGCGGCTCTTCCTCACTGCCAGGTACATGGAATACTCCAGGATCCGTCCGGATGGAGAGGTAGGAGGATCCCAGGTGATCTGGACCGAATCGTTCACCTGAGTCAAATCAAACCGAATTTAAACAAAACATGAAACCGGATCAGAAGCCTGTAAATGAAACGGTCCTCTTCCTGCTTCCAGGCGGGGTCCTGTGGGTCACCTTGGATATTTTGACAGCGGAGGGCGCTCCAGGGAAACCCGGCTGGCAGGTTTTGAACTCGCTGATGGGACTGAAGTCTCCCTGACTGAAGCAGTTCACACCTGCAACTCTGAAGCGGTACATCTGACCTGGGGTCAGCTCCCGCTTCTCCCTGCCCTGATAGTCCTGAGGCCTGGGCAGCTGTATGATCACAAAAAACATAAGAAAACACATCCTGTTAAACTCATGTTCAAATCTAACTTATCATCACAGTTTTTACCTCTTTAGTGTTTAAAGGTCTGCTGGCAGCCGCTGACGTCAGCTGGTCACCTTCAGCAGGCAGGAAGTAGTGCGTGACCTCACAGTAGAGTGTTTTAAACACACCAACATCATACCACACAGCGCCATCTTGGTTCTCCTGACCCTGGAGGTACCAGAACACAGTTTTTAGTTCTGATGAGTCACATAAAGGGAAACCTGTTCAGAACGTGGTCTGACCTGATCTGTGTGAGTGTGGAAGCCTGACGTCTGGTCAGCAGAAGCAGCTGGTTTGTCTGAGATAAAAAAATAAAAATGCAGATGAAGTTTGGTTTTTTGAACTCTGAGGTTTGACCTGGCTGATGCTAAGCTGAGCTACTGACACCTGCTGTCCAGCTGCAGCGACACAAACAGCTTCAGCGTTCCAACATCCTCTGGAGAAGATGTGGACTCTAAAACAGCTCTCAACATGACTCACTGTGGTCTTCAGACTCCGGGTCCTCCAGCTCTTTCCCAACACACCCCTCTGCTCTGGTTTCCGCTGAGCCGTTCAGACATTTTACAGAATTATTCTGCTGAAGTGAAGTTTCCTGAAATTTGAAGGAAACGCCTAAATGTTCCAAACGTATTTAAAAAAAACTCAGAAATCCTGTAAGTCATTTTCTTTTTGTCAAACAAAGCAACACAACAATTCTGATGAAGATATTTTAAATAAAACAAGCTAAATGTGATGAAAACACCAAATTCTGAATAAATTAAACTGAAGAGAAAAATGCAAAAACATAAATCTGATCAATGTGCTTCGGAGCACTTAGAGGCTGTTTAAGTCTGTTTTGATTGCTTGTACATCTATGAGAACAGTACTTTATCTTTATGTCTAACTGTTTTCTTATTTTCATCTTGTTTGTTTTTATCTCATCTGTTCTTTGGTGTAAAGCTAACTATGTGTCTGTTGCTGCTGCCTCCTGACCAGATTGTTGTCGGAAATAAGAATGAGATCGACTCATCTGGTTAAATAAATAAACAAATAAAAAAACTTTTCTTCCCGATTAGATTCATTAATTCACATTTTTGTTTTGCTCATAGAAGTTATGTGAATCACTGCAGGTAAAATAATGCTTTGCTGCATTTTCAGTCGATATTAAAATAAGGTTAGAGGTTTCTCTTTTTTTGGTTGATTTGCACTCAGACCAGCTGATCTGCAGGTCAGACCGCGGGGCGCAGCAGTATAATAGACGAGATAATAAGCTGAAACTATGGAGGGAAATATGTTCAAATTAGAGGTGTCCAAAAAGTGTGAAAGCCTGTGTGTTAAATGCCTTTAAAAAATAAATTTTAAGGAAATTTGCGTTAACGAGCTGTTAAAGCAGATAGGACTTTACTGTTGCTCCTTAAACTCAAACCAGGTCCGTTTAACCGACACTACCACATATTCTTTACAAGCACCTCCTCATCCACCTGCTCCAGCAGCAGCAGCGGTCATGTCCACATCTCACACAGCTTGACCACCAGTAGTCAAAACCTCTACTGTTGGCAACTTGTACATCACCTGTTACTCTATCAGCCTGGAGGATGTTTTAAACGTGCTAACTTTTAGGGTTTGTGACCGTCTTGATCGGAACAATCTTACCAGAATAGATTTTTAGTCTCTGAGGGTATCCGGGCTAAATAAATAACAGTGATCAATATTAGCATACAGAAAAATGTTGGTCAGTTTTACAAAGACTGAGCTAAAGAGTGAGTGGAGTCCCACCTACCTGAGCCGTTTGCTCTTCCCGACTTGTGGTTCCTTCTCTCTGAAGGTGGAGAGGCAGGACGCCTGAGAAAGAACACATTTTTTCTAGTTTATTTTTCTGTTTACAACCAAGTTCTACCCCTACAGGGAGAACCGCACCCTTACCACGGGTTTATGTACACGGTGAGGATCTTACTGAAGCTTTGCTCTCACCTGAAGGATGTTTCTCATTCCCACCGATCCCATCTGCTCCAGTAGGCGGGACGGGTTTGGTGACGGGATACCTGCCGGTGGTGCTCAGAGGACTTGCAAGCTGGATTTGCAGGATGTAGCAGTCTGCTGCAGCCAGAGGTCGCCACGCCACATGAAGCATGTTGACCGTGGACTTGATGAGCAGCACTGCCTCTGGGGCAGCAGGTCGGTCTGAAGGCAGAGAAAAACGTTTGAAACTTTCTCTCTAGGTGTGAGTTTTCTTAAGGCTCCAGCTGTCCTCACCTGTCTCCAGGTACCAGAGGTCTTTGCAGCACACCTGGTAGTTCCAGCTCTTGCGGTATCCATCCCGGCCGCTCCAGATGTAAAGCCTGGAGCCGACGGAGGTGGCGCAGTGTCCAGCCCTGGCTTTGGGCCAACTAGCATACGCATCATCATTCAGCGGGCCGTGGTTCTGGAGCTGGGGCCGGAGATCCTCCTGCTGCTCCGGGCCCAGCCGCTGCCAACACATGGTGTCTGTGATCCAAACAGCAGACATCCGTTAGCCTGCTGGCCTCAGCGAGGAGCGTGTCTAAATGCTAACACAACAGACACAAACCCAAGTTGAGAGCGCTTAAGGAGTTGGTGCACATCCACTCTGTTCCCTGAGAAACGTGTTTTTCTGACTCCGGAACCGAGATCCAGCCTCCAAAAATGTACATTCTGCAGGCAGAGCAGGAAAAAATCTGCTGATTCATTCAGTCGTTTACACAGCGCTGTGATCTAAGTACGCCGTACTTGTTCCCAATGATGGAAGCAGAGTGAAGACTTCTGGGAAGAGGAGTGGGACCTCTGGTTTCAGGTGTGGACCAAACCATAGAGCCTGGCAGGAGGAGAACATAAACCACAAGTACAAATCTAGCTCCGTGCACTACAAAATCAACCTAAAGGTCTTTTAATCAGAAAATCGACTCAAAAAGTGAAACTCATCACACAGCAAAAAAATGTATGCAGAACTCTTGTCCTTTTGTACAGTTTGCCCTGATAAGACCTACATAATTGTCCTTTAGCATGAATTTCTGCTCCAGTGAAGTGTGTCAGGCGGTGACGGGCGTGCGGTTCTGCTGAGCCCAGGTTGCTTTGATATCAGCCTTCGGCTCATCTGGCTAGTTTCATCTAATCTGGATGGAACCAGATTCTCTGAGGGTTCAAGTCAGGACAGTTCTCTGATCCTGAGATGCTTTTGGCTCAGTGGCAGAGTTGGGTCCTGCTGGAAAAGAAAACCAGCGTCCCACCAGATCTCTCGAATTCGGTCCCTCTCTGCTCATCATCCAGTCTCTGGGACTTTGATTTCCAAATAAAATGCAAAGTTTACTTCCTGTCATCAGCGACAAGGGCACTGAGCAACTGTCTGGTGATTTTTTTCTCCTTAGTGCAGGTGAGACACTTCCAACATCATCTCTGGTTCTGGAGAGGCTTGATGAACTCTCAGTGGAGCTTCCCAAATCCTTGAACGGTCTTTGCTTCCCAATCCCCTTAACACGTCGATGCCTGCTGTTTATGCAGCTTTTTTATTTTTATTTTTTTCTTCACCCAAACGTCAGCTT
Source organism: Nothobranchius furzeri (assembly GCF_043380555.1). Lineage (NCBI taxonomy): Eukaryota > Metazoa > Chordata > Actinopteri > Cyprinodontiformes > Nothobranchiidae > Nothobranchius > Nothobranchius furzeri. The sequence goes on along the minus strand of NC_091741.1, from coordinate 61,403,546 downwards.
TCCACTGATTTGCTGTGAGACAGTTTAAAGGCTACAGGAAACCTTTGCAGGTGTTTTGATGTATTTTGCTGATTAAAGTGTGACAACATGAGTCCCTGAACTTTTCCACAACATCCTAATTATTTGAAACACAGACTGGAGAGTTTAGCTTTAAGCCATCAAAATAAAAGATAAACATGAACTATTCATAACCCCGGGTTTAATGGATCTATTCAATAAGTTTTTTTTTTCCTGACCGATATTTGTGATGATAATCTAGTTAACCGATAAAAACATCTATAATAAACATTCCTAAAGAAAGAGTATTCCTACCGAGATCGAGCTGCCAGAGGTCCTGCAGCCGACCTCCTTGCATCCCTCCAAAGATGTAAAGCTTAGAGGAGCCGAGTCCAGTGTAGCCCACGGAGGTGTGAGACTCTCGTGCAGACGGACAGACACCTTTTGTTTCTGGGATGTTCCAGCCTCTCACCCCGGTCAGCGCCTGCAGCTCCAACTCATACAAGTCATCCAGGTACCTAAATCAGCCAGGAATCATCAAACAGCCAGGAGTCACACAACAGAGGCTTTTTCAGCTTTAATCTCTTTTACACGGCTCTACTGTAAGGAATAAAACACATTTAGTCTCTCTAATTTGTTCAGAGCAGACACACTACTGATGTGATGTTTCCACAGTACCTTGGTACATTACCGTTGGGGTCTTCGCTATCATTGGCCAGCCCTCCAAACAGGTAACATTTATTACCCACAAGAGTAAAAGTGTGTCCGATCCGCGGACATGGAGGTAAGCCGTTTCTGGGTGCTTTTGGCTTCAGCTTCTTCCACAGCCACCGACTGGCCTGAGGAAGACAAAAGTAAAAGTTAAGTTTCTGCGTGACAGAATCAGTCCTAGAGAACTAACTGAAGGCACACATTTACCTGCAGCTCATACAAGCTGCTTGTGTACTTCCCGTACTCAACCATGCCACCAAAGACCAGGATCCGAGTGCCATCACAGACAAAGCCATGAGCAGCACAGCCAGGTGGGATGTCACCCCTCACCGCAGGAAGAAACCACTGCCTTGAGACTGGATGAGCAGGTTAAACATTACAAAGTACTTTAGTTACAAGTACAGGGAGTGCAGAATTATTAGGCAAATGAGTATTTTGTCCACATCGTCCTCTTCATGCATGTTGTCTTACTCCAAGCTGTATAGGCTCGAAAGCCTACTACCAATTAAGCATATTAGGTGATGTGCATCTCTGTAATGAGAAGGGGTGTGGTCTAATGACATCAACACCCTATATCAGGTGTGCATAATTATTAGGCAACTTCCTTTCCTTTGGCAAAATGGGTCAAAAGAAGGACTTGACAGGCTCAGAAAGGTCAAAAATCGTGAAATATCTTGCAGAGGGATGCAGCAGTCTTAAAACTGCAAAGCTTCTGAAGCGTGATCATCGAACAATCAAGCGTTTCATTCAAAATAGTCAACAGGGTCGCAAGAAGCATGTGGACAAACCAAGGTGCAAAATAACTGCCCATGAACTGAAAAAAGTCAAGCGTGCAGCTGCCAAGATGCCACTTGCCACCAGTTTGGCCATATTTCAGAGCTGCAACATCACTGGAGTGCCCAAAAGCACAAGGTGTGCAATACTCAGAGACATGGCCAAGGTAAGAAAGGCTGAAAGACGGCCACCACTGAACAAGACACACAAGCTGAAACGTCAAGACTGGGGCAAGAAATATCTCAAGACTGATTTTTCTAAGGTTTTATGGACTGATGAAATGAGAGTGAGTCTTGATGGGCCAGATGGATGGGCCTGTGGCTGGATTGGTAAAGGGCAGAGAGCTCCAGTCCGACTCAGACGCCAGCAAGGTGGAGGTGGAGTACTGGTTTGTGCTGGTATCATCAAAGATGAGCTGTGGGGCCTTTTCGGGTTGAGGATGGAGTCAAGCTCAACTCCCAGTCCTACTGCCAGTTTCTGGAAGACACCTTCTTCAAGCAGTGGTACAGGAAGAAGTCTGCATCCTTCAAGAAAAACATGATTTTCATGCAGGACAATGCTCCATCACATGCGTCTAAGTACTCCACAGCGTGGCTGGCAAGAAAGGGTATAAAAGAAGAAAAACTAATGACATGGCCTCCTTGTTCACCTGATCTGAACCCCATTGAGAACCTGTGGTCCATCATCCAATGTGAGATTTACAAGGAGGGAAAACAGTACACCTCTCTGAACAGTGTCTGGGAGGCTGTGGTTGCTGCTGCACGCAATGTTGATGGTGAACAGATCAAAACACTGACAGAATCCATGGATGGCAGGCTTTTGAGTGTCCTTGCAAAGAAAGGTGGCTATATTGGTCGCTGATTTGTTTTTGTATTGTTTTTGAATGTCAGAAATGTATATTTGTGAATGTAGAGATGTTATATTGGTTTCACTGGTAAAAACAAATAATTGAAATGGGTTATATTTGTTTTTTGTTAAGTTGCCTAATAATTATGCACAGTAATAGTCACCTGCACACACAGATAGCCCCCTAAAATAGCTAAAACTAAAAACAAACTAAACTACTTCCAAAAACATTCAGCTTTGATATTAATGAGTTTTTTTGGGTTAATTGAGAACATGGTTGTTGTTCAATAATAAAATTAGTCCTCAAAAAAACAACTTGTTTAAAAATTCTGCACTCCCTGTAGTTGTAACTTTAGTTGCAGACAAGTCTAATGGTTGTAAAGGACTCTAGACATAATTATAACCAATTAAATTGTGCAGTCTATAAGAAACCTAATGCAGGAGTCCAGCAATTAAACCATTTTCATGACTGTTAATGCTAAAGAGGCAACAGCTAACGTGTATTTTATAGAAAAACACTTATTGTGAGGCGGATTTACTGCTAAGTATTGCTCATCAAATTTCAATCAATAAAATGAATTGGTCAAATTCAATATTATACCATTATCGAGAATAAATCAGTAAGAGAGCAATCTAGAATCAGAAAAATAAACATCTGCAGCTGAAATAACATTAGTAAAGGATTTTTCTCGCGAGATCTCCAACAGCAAATACTTTGAAACTTTTACTTCTTTAGCCAAACCTCTACAATTGCCACCATTAAAGCATGTTTTAATTAATATACACCCCATGCTTTCTTTTTTGATAACATATTTTAATGACTGCCCGAATCTTGCTTTTCAGCATCCAGCACAACAGCTAACGGTGCAATTTATTTAAAAATTCTGCTGACTCATATTCGTATTTTACACATAGTTGAATTGAGAGCATCCTTCATCATTTATCAATAAGCTATTAACAAAAGCATAATGTTGGTAAATATTCATGTAATTTAGTCATTTTCCGAATAAGCAGGCAAACTTGAATGAACTGCCTTGGTAACTTCCTTGTGAAAGATGCTAAAAACATTAGCCACGGCTGGCTAGCGCCCAGCTAACGTTAGCTCACCCGTGTTGTAAACATGAAGGTCCTCCGCGATCCCTTCGTTTCCACCTCCAAAAACAACAATAAGTTCACGGATTGCTGCAGCTCGGTGTCCGTGTCTGGAGCGTGGAATCACTCCTGTAACGGAATGCACTTTTCTCCATTGCGGCTCCTCGGGACTGTCGCTCATTTTACTGAAGAAGAATGAAGTTTGGCGCTGACCGCGCACAGTGGGCGGGGCCTGAGGAGCAGAGAGTAAAAAAAAAACTAAGATGTCTCACTTTGTGACTTTCTTTTCATTAAAATTAATTGTAAAATTATTTAAGCTTTTTTCATTCAAAATTGACTGTAGGTAAAAGAAAGTGGAACGCATCCTTTGTCAAGTCAAGTTAAAAAATATGCTAATTCTGACTCAAGTCGAGTCCAAAGACTTCCAAGTTCTGGGTCAGGTTTAGCGTTCTGAATTCAGTTCAAGCCTTAAATCTGTTAAAGTTTATGTCAAATCAAGTCTCAAGACATGCCATTCTCAAAATATGTAAGTCCTGGGTTATTAAAAGCCCTTGAAGCCAAGAGCAATACAGTTTCAGTATATGAGTGCAAAATAACATTAATGAATGCTTGAGTCAAGTCCCATAATGTGAAATTCCCAAATCAAGTAAGGTCCAAAGACATGCATGTCTCAAGTCAAGTCAAAGTACTTCACTTTGAATTACAAGTCATAAACTAATCACGTGAGTAAATTTGTATTCAAATGAATAAACTATTTCCAGAAATTATGGATGCTTTTTACACTGTAGATTTAACTAAACAAACAGCAAAGGCTAGCGGATGTTGCATTTCTCAATAAACATTTTTACACACACACGCACACATGCGCGTGATCAGAGATCACGCAAGTGCAGGTAAAGTTCAAGTTCATTCATCTTTAAAGTTTGCTCAGTGCCAACAAATGAATAGCATCAGCGATAGAAAATTATTAGAAATCTCAACGTTCTCATGTGAAATTTAAAAAAAATTATGTATTTCAAGCATATTTTTATATGTCAATGTTACTTGCTAAACACAATTTCTTTTGCTTCTGAGCCCCATTTTTAAAAACATTATTTTTAAAAAGCAACTCATCAGATGTCTGAAAGTG
>NC_091741.1:60333997-60396497 GCF_043380555.1 Nothobranchius furzeri | reverse complement strand
TATCAGTTCAGCACAGCTGTGTGTCTGCTCGTGCATGTCTGTCACAAGCAGGTGTTACACGGCTTTCTACAAGCATCTGTGATTCCCCTGAAGAAGGGGTCGGACCTTTAAATGTTGTATTTTTATTTTTTGTTCAAAATAGGTGAGTTTCCTTTGTTGGAACGTCAGTGCGAATTCTGAAAGAGGAAAATTGACCGGGAGACTGGATGGCCCAGTCCCTTCGGGACTTTGTACAGACGTCAGCATAATGCGACTGAGTCAGCAGTGAGTGATGTCACTGATCAGCACCAAAAAGCGTCCGCAGTAACATTAATAACATTAAAAACTTTATTCTGTCAAAGTCCAGCGATTGAATCCATTCAGAGAACGAAAGCAGCTGTGTGATGTAAGATGTGGCATTCAATGACCAGAAGAAATGTCCACGTCGCTCACTGAGACAACAAAGCCATGTGAATTGTGCCATGGTGTTTTTTTGGTATTGGGAGTAATGGCAAACGCAGCGTGTGCGGCACTTTTGCTTCCATTCTGCTTCACAAGCAACTCTTCTAATTTTACTAATGCCAGTTGTTTTGGACAACACCTGCTGATGTGTTTCCTACTGAGTTACAACCAATCAACGTAAATTTACGCATCATGGCTGGTTTGAATCACCCCCATAGACTATGATGGAATCTCTTTGAATGAGCTGTGTTCTGCTGCCGTTCCGTGCCGCTGATGCATCCAGTGTGAAGTAGGGGTTAGTTTTAATGTTTTTATTTATTTTTGTGATTTTTAACCAAACACCGAATGAGAGTTGCTATGCTTTCTGAACCAAGATGTAAACAGAAAGTGACTTGAGTAAAAATACCAAAATGTTCCAAGAAGAAGTTGTAAAACTAAATCAAAAGTGAATGAGCTCTTGTATTCAGGACAGAACTGGGGAGGTAACAGTTTAACTGCTTTCACCTTCTCCACATATGTCAGCGAGTCTTCCTCTTTAAACTGACAGACATCAAACTAAATGTCTCCCTCGCTCACGTCTACTTCCTACACACGTTACAGCTGTCGAAACACTCGCACACGTACACACGAGTGTGCAGCATGACAGAAATGTTAATCAATGGCAGACACAGTTCATTTAGAGCAACTGGGCTTGGCCATCTCACACATATCCTGTGTCAAGCCTTTAATACACAATTCCCCCTTTCTCCTTTGCACACATGTACCAATTTTCCTTAAAAACACACAAACAGTCAGCAGGAAACTGAATCCAAGAGGGTCCAATTTGAGGTCAGGGGTAGACCGCCAACAGCTCCGGCAGTTTTCATTATGCGTTGACTTGGGATCCTGGGGTGCCCCTGGCAGAATATACACGGACACATCATTATGTCAGGATGAGTTTGCTGACTCCAAAAGGATCCTGCAGAGCTTTAAGATGCTGAGGACTTAGTGTGAAGGATCGTAGATGTTTTCTGTGTCAACTTCCTTTTTCTGCCCAAGGCTGCAGAAATGAATCCTGAAACTTGGCATTTGCCCACATGGGATGTTATGTCAATCATGTATGGAACGTCATATGGGCAGATGTTTTACAATGCAGCATATAATCATGTCTCATTAAAATTACAGACAACTTGACAATGTTTTTTGTGTGTGTGTGTTTAAAGGAATATTGTGGTGTTTCAGGAAAAAGAGCAGCGGTGGAGGATTCACGTAGCAGAACTCACCTCCAAGCAAGAAAGGGCTCTTCAAGATAAACTGATGAGACTCCAGAAGTTCAGGGTGAGAAGAATACCAAAAATGATCTTTTTTTTTTTGCAGAAATCCTATACAGAAAATAATGCTTGGATTTTAAAGGTGGCAAATGGTTGATAATGTTGGGTGTTTGGAAAATAAATCTTAAGCCTAGTTGATGCTTCTGCATCAGCGCCACAAGGGACAGACGCATTGACAAAGACGTTTTGCTCTTGGACTTCTCCGTCTCCTGGGGAAAGTTGCAAAGCAATTCACTGCCAGGACAACAGAGGGTGGAGCACTTTTCTGTGGGATCCTGTCATCTGGTCCAAGATTGTGCATTTACTATTGTATTTATATTGTGTATTTTAAATTTCAGATATTTTTAACATAGAGCCATTTTTGTCTCTCGTTCTCCTCCACCTCTTCATGCTCTTGCCACTTCTAAACCCACGTTTCCCCTCATTTCCGTCCACAAATAAAATACTTGCTGCATACCTTTTCACTCTTCCAGTCACGGGTGAATAAACGTTCATTTTTTTAGAGTTTTTCTGTGAGGTATTCTTCAAGAGACCATGGTCTTGAGTAAGACAAGGGTAGAAGGCCTTTCCCGGGTCAGGGATGAGGTGCTGCCCCAAGTGGAAGAGTTTAAGTATCTCGGGTCTTGTTCACGAGTGAGGGAATGATGGAGCATGAGATCGATAGGCGGATTGGTGCTGCGTCTGCAGTGATGCGGGTGTTGTACCAGTCTGTCATGGTGAAGAGAGAGCTGAGCTGGAAGGCAAAGCTCTCGATATAACGGTCTATCTACATGACTACCCTCACCTGTGGCTATGAGCTTTGGGTAGTGACCAAAAGAATGAGATCGCAGATTCAAGCGGCTGAAATGAGTTTTCTCCGCAGGGTGGCTGGGCTCTCCCTTAGAGATAGGGTGAGAGCCTCGGTCATCAGGAAGGGGTTCGGAGTAGACCAACTGCTCCACATCGAGAGGAGCCAGTTGAGGTGGCTTGAGCATCAAGTTAGGACACCTCCCTTGTGAGGTTTTCTGGGCACGTCCAACCAGGAGTAGACCTAAAGGAAGACCCAGGACACGTTGGAGGGACTCTGTTTCTCAGCTGGCCAGCAAATGGCCTGGGATTTTCCCAGAGGAGCTGGCCCAAGTTGTTGGGGAGAGGGAAGTCTGGGCCTCCCTGCTTAGGCTGCTGCCCCCTGCAACCCGACCATGGATTTGACAGATTTTTAGAAAATTGGGCCCAACTCAGTCCATCCTTGTGAGTCTGTAGGAAAGCCCTAGCAACGACGGATAACAGCATTATTGAGGTAACGTCACCATACTGACACAAACGCAGAAGCATAAAATAGGCTTTACTTTATCAACCATAAAATAAAATAAAACAGATTGCCATATTTGAGTTTTAAATCTTTACCCAAATTGGTACCCAAAGGGACACTAGGTATTGGGGTTCTGGATTTTGTTTGACTTTATTTCACATTTCAGTTGAGTAAGTGACTAATAACCTCCATTTTCATGGACTTCCCCTGAATGTCTTAATTTCCATCCTGTCAAGGACTTTGCATTAAAATGGTGCAACATTTTATACAAGCTGCAGAATACAGCAACACTTGCGGCATGAGATTCCTGCATTCATAACGGAATGGTGGCTGACATCACAAAGTCTGGGCTGTGATTCAATGCACTGTAGCATCAGGGATTCATGGTGGGAGAAAATGTAAAAGAACACACAGAAACATTCACAGGAGTAACTGAAGATAAAAATCAATGAGAGGTGGTTGACAATTTCTGTTGGATTATGGAAAAACCATCTAAGAGACATCTGCGGTAAAAATGAAGCCTTTACTCAAGTAAATTAAGTAGAAAAAAATCAGAAACCCTGTCATTTTGAGACTCATTCATAACTTTTATCCCATGTAAAGATGGGTGATGATATAAAGCTGAACATTTGAAGAAATATTTAGATTGTTTGATGAAGCAAGACATTTTTGCACAACTTACATCAGTGTTTTACTCCCCGTCTCATAAATGTGTTTATATTTAGTTTATTTTGTGAGCTAAACACACCAAAGCCATTTATTAAGTGATGCCTTAAATTCATTTAAAATCCCCTTTAACTAGAGCATCAAGTTGTGTAGAAAACTAAAATGCAAAGTAAAAGAGTTCATTTTCCAAAAAGGAAAACATGCAAGATCTTTCTTTGTTCCTTTGTCAGTTTCAATTTCCATGCAGGATTAAAACAGGAAAATATCCATGCTATAAAGAATGTGAATAGCCATGCTGAGTGGGAGGGCCATCGGCCCTTTGGCCCCACTACTTCCTGGACCCTTCCTCCACATAACCTCAAGTCTAAATGTTGATGTCACATCAGGCGTCTGTAGTTGTTCTCATGTCTGTCCTTGTAAAACGTGTTGTTGATGCAAACCATCGATGCCAACAGTGTGCAGCCACAGGATTTCTAATGTTTTAAGTCTCTGCATCTCAAAACAAGAGTCGTCATCCCACACTATTTACAAGCTAAAGATGGGTTCTCTTTCTTAACATTCATTTTGATGTCTCACTATGGGATACGCCCCTCCGCGGATTCCTCAGAAGCACTTATCTCAATACGCCAATCCTGATTGGCCAGTGATCGTGACGTACACTTCCCCTGCTACTATAAGTAGCAAGCGTCCCAACGCATGCACCATTCAATCACCTCTTCTCGTTTTGGTGGTTGCTTATCTCTCAGGTAAGTTAGCTCAACTGTTCACAGACAGAGCCAGCTAATATTCTCTCTCTGTCGCCGAACGTTAACTAACTGTCCTTCTGTCCTGACATTCACCATAGGCTCGGGGCATAGCGAGCAGCTTCACACTCCAGTGCACCTGTTCGTTCTCTGGCTAACACACCAGTTAGCCCACATGGAAGCTGCTCCTCCCACCAGAGGAGTTCACGGCGCAGGAGCTCGCCTCTGTACCTGTGGGAACAAAATCTCGAGCAAAGACCTGCTCAAGGTCTGCTCGAGCTACCTCGGGCTGTAACAAGCCCAGCTGGCATTGGAAGTCCCCGGGTCGTGTGAGAGCTGTGCTTGCTTCACCCTGAAGAGCCTTCGCCGGTGGCTAGCGCGCCAAGCCTGCCGGCCCCTGGGACACTGCCTGGGGACGCCGGCGAACATGCCCTCCCGGAGCCGGAACCGTGTGCCGAACACAGCTGGGGCTCACAGCTCGAACTGGCCTTTCCGAGCCACCCCGTCGAGGACGTGTTGGAGTTGGACTACGGAGACGATGAGGACACCTCGGAACTCCTCACTTCAGAGGAGGAAGAGGATGACGACGTTTGTCTCCCCATCGCTCAGGCCTCCATGCCTAGCTTTCCGTCCTCTCCCAGGGATGGAGCGGCTTCTCCAGCCGCCCACCTGGACATGCAGTCAGTCTGCCGATGCGCTGCGACCAGGCTCAACATCCCTTGGCCCACCATGGTCACTGAAGCTGTCAGATCCCGCTACGAGGGAAAGAAGCTGCCTCAGGCCACAAGGGCGGCAAAGCCTCTCCTGCCCGCCTTCCCGGAGCTCCTCCAAGAAGTGAGATCCTCCTGGGACAAACACCCTTTCAGCTCCAGGTTTCCTGTCCAAGGAGCCTCCTCGCTGGACTTCGAAGGGATGGAGAAGGCTGGCATGCTTCGCATGCCGCCGATGGTACCGCTGGTTGCAGCTCACCTGCACCCACGGCTCTCGGCAACTTCCTCCAGGCCTCCCGCTCTCCCTGCAAAGGTAGACCGCTTCCAGTCGGCGCTGAACGAGAGGGCGAACAAGGCTGTCGCCATCTCGGTCCGAGCTTTGAATGTCTCCTCCATGCTCTCGGCGTACCAAGCCAAGCTCTGTGAGGACATGAATACGAAACCAGACCCGGAGGTGTGGGAGGAAATCACCGTACTGACCGTCATCTGCCTGCGGGTGCAGCGTTGCGCGGTCCAGGCCACAGCTAAAGCTATGGGCACGACGGTGCTTCAGGAACGTGCACGATGGCTGAACCTCACCAACCTCTCTGATAGAGAGAAGGAGGACATTTTGGACAGGCCAATTGTGCCTGAAGGCATTTTTGGCTCTGCATTGGCATCAGTGCAACAACGGTGTGAGGCAAAAAAGAAAGAGGATGAAGCCCTTCAACTCTGCCTTCCCCGTAAACCTTCACCTGCTCTGCCGGCTCAGCCGACTTTTCCTCAGGCAGCTGCCCGAACCCAGCCTCAGTTCCGGGTCCCAAAGCGCCCGAAGCCTCAAGCAGTCCAACCTACTCCTTCGGGCTCAGCGCCTCGACCAGTTTGGCCTCAGAGGTCCGGCAACCAAGCCGCTCTGCCACCGGGACAACCCACCTGGCCCGGCGGTCAGCAGGTGAGAAAGAAGAAAAGAGCAGCCTGACAGAGTTCTTTCCCTCCCGACGTTGCAGCTGGCAGTTCCCCGTTCGCCAGCTCCACCTGTTCAGTGTTACCATGGTGCTTTCTCCCCCCCTCACAGGACCCCTCCGGCAGAGTCCCCGAGCGGTTCAGGCTGGGGCCAGGACGTGCAACCGGCTGTGCCGGCTCAAAACACACGTCACAAGCACTTGCATTGTTTTTCACAAACATGTCATGCTCAAGAAGCATTAAAAAGTTTGCTGCCGCATCCAGACAGAATGTCAAGGGCGCAGCAAAAATCAACTCCTGGAGTGTCGCTCTGTCAGGGGTGTGTGGAGCAGAGAGCTCTGGGGGACACACATAAATTATCTGGAACTCCTCGCGGTCATTCTGGCCCTGAGAAGCTTCCTGCCTTTTCTCTCCGGCCATCATGTCCTAGTGAGAACAGACAACACCACGACTGTGGCTTATATAAACCACCAGGGGGGCTACGCTCCATGCGGTTACACACGCTGGCACGCAGACTGATCCTATGGTGCAGCAGGCATCTCCTCTCAATCAGAGCCACCCACGTCCCGGGTGTTCTTAATCGGGGGGCGGATCTGTTGTCCAGAGGGACACCCCTGTACGGGGATTGGAGCCTGCATCCAGCAGTGTTGGAACAGATTTGGATCCGGTTCGGCACAGCCGTAGTGGATCTCTTTGCCTCCAAGGAGAATGCTCAGTGTCCTCTGTTCTTCTCCCTGCGTGACCAAGACGCTCCACTCGGCGTGGACGTGCTGGCGCACGAATGGCCACGGGAACGCTTTACGCTTTTCCCCCAGTGGCCCTGATACCACCCACCTTGCTGAGGGTACGAACCCAGCTCCACACTCTCATTCTAGTGGCCCCATACTGGCCAGCCATGCATTGGATGGCGGACATTTTCCAGCTCCTGGAGGGCCAACCTTGGAAACTGCCGCTTCGCAGGGGACCTAGTGTCCCAAGCGGGAGGCTCAATCTTCCATCCTCATCCAGAACATCTGGCCCTGTGGGCCTGGCCCCTGAGGGGTGCGGGTTAGTGTCAGCAGAGCTGCCCCAGGCAGTCATTTGAACCATTCAGAATGCTAGGGCCCCCTCCACTAGGTCCCTATATGACTGTAAATGGAGGATGTTTGAAGCCTGGTGTCAGGGCAGGGAGGTCTCACCCTTCCAATGCCCGGTGAACGTCATTCTGTCTTTCCTGCAAGACTTGTTGGATGGGAAGAAGGCTTTCTCCACCATTAAAGTGTACCTAGCAGCCATTTCCGCCCGACACTTGGGATTTGGGAAGAAACTGGCAGGTCAATACCCCCTGGTGTGTAGCGTCATGAGGGGCGTGTGCAGGCTTCTCCCTGTGTCTGGACCCCTGGTGCCCTCATGGGATCTGTCCTTGGTGCTGTTGGCCCTCTCCGGGCCTCCATTTGAGCCTATGGACAGCCTAGACCTTAAGATCCTGTCTCTTAAGGTGGTGCTACTTCTGGCTTTGGTATCTGCAAAGCGAGTTAGTGACTTACAGGCTCTCTCTGTGCACCCATCCTGCACCCAGTTTGCACCAGGTGACATGAAGGTGTCCTTGAAGCCCAACCCTGCCTTTGTGCCTAAGGTGGTGGGCTCCTTTTCTCCTTTTATCCTCACAGCTTTCTACCCACCGCCCGTCTCCTCTCCTGAGGAGGAGCGGTTGCACAAGCTGTGTCCGATTCGCGCGCTCAAGGAGTATTTTAATCGGACGGAGAACCTTCGCAGGGGGGACCAGCTTTTTGTGTCATGGGGTGGGCCTCGTAAGGGGAAACCCGTCACAAAGCAGAGGCTTTCCCACTGGATTGTGGAGGCTATTTCTATGGCTTACTCCTGTCAGGGCATTCAGGCTCCTGTAGGGCTCAGGGCCCATTCTACTAGGGGCCTGTCTGCTTCTTGGGCCCTTTTTCGGGGGCTTTCAGTCCAGGAGATTTGTGCTGCAGCAAGTTGGGCTTCTCCACTTGCATTTGCATGCTTCTATGAGCTTGACGTTTTGGTCCCTGCAATGACTCACACAATTCTAAGTGTGGGGTCCTTGGCGGGCCAAGACGTATCCCTGTAGGTTGGTGATCGCTGGATAAGCTGTCTGGCAATACGGGAGTCTCCATATCCCATAGTGAGACATCGAAACGAATGTTAAGAAAGAGAACTTTAGGTTACTGTCGTAACCCCGGTTCTCTGAGTAACATGAGTGAGATGTCTCACCGGACAACCCTTCTTGCTGGGCGAAGCGAGAAGAGGTATTTATCTTGAATGGTGCGTGCGTTGGGACGCTTGCTACTTATAGTGGCAGGGGACGCGTACGTCACGGTCACTGGCCAATCAGGATTGGCATATTGAGATAAGTGCTTCTGAGGAATCCGCGGAGGGGCGTATCCCATAGTGAAACATCTCACTCATGTTACTCAGAAAACCGGGGTTACGACAGTATACTAAAGTTATCAGCATTCATTAGTTTCTGGTTCCACACATTCAGAAATTCCAAAACATTTTATCCTCCTTTAGGAGTTCCAGAGGAACTTTTTGAGAGAGGAGGAGGGGATGGAAGATGGGATCATTGGCCAAATCCTCATGAGGATGTAGATGCTCAACAGGACCCCAGGAAGGAGGCGTGGACGGTCACATGAATGGCTCAAGCTATCAATAATGAAACATTCTATCATGGTACTGAGAATCCAAGACGTGCGTGTGGTTGCAATTGTTTAAAGTCAAGAAAGGAATTTAAAGGTGCATTATGTAAGAATGACATCCTGTGGTCAAATTTGGTTACTGCTGGCTATTATTCGAAATACCCAACAGACTTTTTTACTGGCTGTCACCAGCTAGAGCACAGCATCAGGAGATTCTAGATGACAAGTAAAGATGAGTCTGACACAGGTAACTGATAAGTAGATAAATACATTTCACTGTAAAACTGAGTTGTTGATAATTGAAAAAAAAAGCTAGAAATATTTTTAGAAACAACTATTTGCTTCCAATTCACCATTAGCATTGTTAGCTCAAGGTTAGCTCAATGTTAGCCTCTAGCCTGCTTTACCTGAAATTGGAGTCAAACAAAAAGATGCCATAGCTTCTTACGGGTACAAGACAACATCAGGTTTACTCCTGTTTCTGGCTTAAGATCTTTAAAACATGCTGCTGCATTTTTGTCAACCGTGTCAAATTACAAATGCCATCACAGCAGTATTAGCTTGCACAGACTTGACAAACCTGTAGACTTGTAGATTGTAGATAAAGACTACATCCCTCTAGCTTTTTGAAAGGCAGACCCCCCCCCCCCCCCCCAACCTCACACACCTCCACGACCACCAGCTGACAAGGAAATCTGTTTCAATGTAATCTTACATATTGTGCCTTTAAGGCTTTGACTTTTTGCTTATAGGGAGCCTAAGTCACTTCCGCATCATGGGTCCCCTGAAGAAGGAAAAAATTAATCAATGGGGCTGAAAATGCTATTTTCGCTTGTTTTGTGCCATGGATTTCACATATGATATCCGTGAATTTTATAGACACATTTTGATACCAAGAAAGTGCTTATTTTTGAACAGGGGGAACGATATTGTAGGTTTTGTGTGAAAATAAGTCCAGGACTAGAAATGCGCTTCACAAAAGTGACATCATAGACCCAGACATGGAGACAACTGAGGGAAAAGTGCTGTAAGTTCAACAAACTTGCCACAGGAGGAAAGAACCACCATAAATCTGGTCATTTTGTTAGTAGCAGCTACGTTAGGGGAGAGGAGATTATGTGGTGACGTCACATGTGCGACGTGCTAATTTCTCATGCTATTTACGAACTTTTACAAGCTAATAAATCTCAAAGTACGCGACTTGCGTAGTCGAAACACCCATCATTACTTTTCATTAAAATTGCAGTACAACATATGTGCGATTCAGGGCATAAGGCAAAGCAGATTAGAAAATAGCATTTTTTGCCCCGTTGACTTGCATTCATTTATTCTTTCTTCCGGGGACCCATGATGTGGAAGTGACTTAGGCTCCTTTATTTGGAGGACTTAGGAAAGGAAAGGAAAGGAAAGGAAAAGAAAGGAAAGGAAAGGAAAGGAAAGGAAAGGAAAGGAAAGGAAAGGAAAAGAAAGGAAAGTGGGTAAGAGACGAATCATTCAGAAAATGATTTACAATATTACAAAGTTACTTAGTGTATCTGTAAAAAGCTGAGGAGAGAAAGTATCAGATTTGTGTTGTGGAAAGTAAACTGAGAAACATTAATACGTGTGACTGAAATTTCACAGAACTGAGCTGAAGGTCCAGGTAGCCTATCAGGCACAGCGATCATTAAAGGACTGTTGACAACACAGAAAAGGAAATTGCTTAGTCAGTCACCTGACCTGAATGGCATTACATTAATCTCTGAGAACAAAGTAAGGAACCTTGGTGTTATCTTCGACCAGGACAAGTCATTCAAATCCCAAGTTAAACAGCTTTGCAGGATTTCCTTTTTCCACCTTCGGAAATATTGCTAAGATTAGAAGCATCCTTTCCAGGAGTGATGCTGAAAAACTAGTTCATGCATTTATTACATCAAGACTGGATTACTGTAATTCATTACTCTAAGGCACATTTGTCAAACACAAGGCCCGTGGGCCAGATGCGGCCCGCGGAGCATTTTTATGTGGCCCGCGAGATAAATATCAAAAATATATTAAAACTGACCCGCTGGCCGATTTTACCGCAAAGACTTCAACTCCCATGATGCTTTGCGGCGTCAGCGCGGAGCCGACGCGACCCCTCCTTTGTGTTTTTTCCAGCGCCTGCTGCTGGTGTCTGCAGCTCCGCTGTCTCAGACAAACTAAACACTCCTCTCACTCAGCGCCAAGTTCACTCAGCTATTTTCTGACGTTGAAGCCCAGAAACGGAGATTCTAGCCGCTCAGTAATGTGTTCACGACTGAAAGAGAAAGTTTTTCAACTAACGTCCAGACAGAGCTGATATAACTCCAGCGAACAGCGACACGCTCAAACCAGCATGACTCTGTGGCTGCTGTCGTGTTTCCTCCCCGACACACAACAACGTGGTCAAGCTGCTCAGACATGTTCATCAGCACAAACCTATGTGAGCACCTGTTGTCATCTAATGTTGTCATTATTATGATGAAGATAAACAAAACAACAGGAGTCTCCTCCTCAGCTTAAAAAAGGAAGTGGAAAGGCTGCAGATAGATGAATAGAATAGAAAATCACTTTATTGTTCCTCAGTGGGGAAAGCTAGACGTCACAGCAGCGATGACACGTATTACAGGAGAAAAAAAGGAGAATAAAAAAATAAAAAAAATGAATAAACAAGAAAACATAAATCCTGAATAGATTTTAAAAATGCTGATTATACCACAAGTAATGAATACCACTGATGCCTTTTATTTCAAACTGACTTGCTCGTGTGTAATTTGGTTATTCCACATTCAGTGTTAATGCAGAAATATGTTTGTTTCCAAATTTAAAGGTTCAAATCTGCATATATGTTGATAAAGAAAATGTGCAAATTTGCCGTCACTTTTTCAAAAAATATTAAGTTTGGCCCTCGACTCCGTCCCAGAGTTTCATTTCGGCCCCGTGTGAGTTTGAGTTTGACACCCCTGCTCTCAGGAAGTCCACAGAATGTAGTTAAAAGTCTTCAGCTTGTCCAAAATGCTGCAGCTAGAGTTCTGATGAAAATTAAAAAGAGAGATCATATCTCTCCTGTCTTAGCTTCCCTACATTAGCTGCCTGTTGAATTCAGAATAGGTTTTGAGATCCTCCTTCTCGCATATAAAGCTCTTAATGATCAAGCGCCATCATATATCAGTGATCTGATTGTTCCATATGCTCCTAACTTCGCTCTCAGACTGCAGGTTTACTGGTGGTTCCCAGAATATCTAAAATTAGGATGGGAGGCAGATCTTTTAGTTATCAGGCTCCTCTCCTGTGGAACCAGCTCCCAGCCTTAGTCTGTGAGGCAGACACTTTGTCTACTTTTAAGACTAGGCTTAAACATTTTTATTCAATAGGGCCTATGGTTAAATTCTGATGTTAGCCTAGATCAGGACAAGTGGGGGAGTACAGGGAGGTGGAGTGTACAGTCGGTAAAGACGGCTCTCCCTTGCCCTGCCTCCAACATTCCTCCATGTAAAAGGCTAGGTTATCCAGAGTTATCTCGGTAGTTATGCTCCTATAGGCTTAGACTGCGGGAGGACATACTGACCACTTTTCACACTCTACTACTTTCTTCTACAATCTGCTCTTTAACTGTATTACTTTCTGCAATTTCAGCTGTTAACTTTATTTTCTCTGTAAGTGTTTTTCTCCCCAGAAGAAGCTACAATGATGTTCTGCTGAGCTGTGGTGGCCTCATGGAGGGGGCCATCGTCTAGCACACTGCTGCTAACCACTTTAACATTCTCCCTCTCCTGACAATAACTTTTTGCTTACCTTGACGTTGGATATGCTACAACTAGTTTACCCGTTTAATTATAGATTCACTATGATAAATACAATAAAGTTTATCTCTCACCAAATACAATATTTACTAAGAAATCACAATGTAACCATAGACACATTGCCTGGTGTGTGTGTGTGCGCGCGCGTGTGCGTGCGTGCGTGTGTGTGGGTGTGGGTGTGTGTGTGTGTGTGTGTGTGTGTGTGTGTGTGTGTGTGTGTGTGTGTGCGTGCGTGTGTGTGTGTGTGTGTGTGTGTGTGTGTGTGTGTGTGTGTGTGTGTGTGTGTGTCTGTGTGTGTGCGTGTGTGTGTGTGTCCACTCTGTCTTCTCGATCCCCAGTGAGTCGTGGAGGATGGCTGCTTATACTGAGCCAGGATCCTCTGGAGGTTTCTTCCTGTTAAAAGGGAGTTTTCTTCTCCACTGTCGCTTTATGCTTGCTTAGTATGAGGATTGCTGTAAAGTCACTGACACTAGTCAGTGACTTGATGTAATTTGCTGGGTTCCTTATATAGGAAACATTTTTTCTGATTGGCTTAATGAACTGACCTGAATTGGAATGTTTATTATGTGAAGTGCCTTGAGATGACTCTTGTCGTCATTTGGCGCTATATAAATAAACTTGAATTGAATTGAACACACCATCCACTAACCCTAACCCTATACACTGCTCATGTTTCCTTCTGGTACTTTGATCTAATTTTAAAACTTTGACATGCAAAAGAATAATATAACATTGTCTTTGTTCAGTTTGGTCAAGTCCAGTTCAGTGTGAAAGAACAGGGCTGGGAAAAGGGAATAAAAGAAAGGAATTTATGGACAACTCTGGAAAGACTTACAGTAACACACCCTCCTATCACCCTTCAAAAGTTAATGTATTTACACAGATGGACAGACAATAGGGTGGGTCCCAGCTGTGGTCTATACCTACGTGTGTGTGTGTGTGTGTGTGTGTGTGTGTGTGTGTGTGTGTGTGTGTGTGTGTGTGTGTGTGTGTGTGTGTGTGTGCATGTGTGTAAAGGTTCCGGCTTTATGTGCTTTTATTTATATAAATGTGAAAATATTCGTATCCAGTATGGTGCGCATGTGTGAGTGAGCATGCCTTTTGAACAAGCTGCAGTAGTGCATGGTGCCTGGTTCTGTGAGCATGCATTTTAAAGTGTCATCCATGGTGTGTATCAGGTGTGTATCTCTCTTACAATATAAAATATTTAGCCTGAGGAAACAGGAAAATGAACCTTCTACTCTTGTATGATAGCTAAACAGATTAGCAGGGTAGACATTAAACCATAAAGGGGGTTCTGGTGAGAAGACGAGGAACCTACATGGTGGTGACTCAACATTTCTGATTGGTCCAGTTTTCCCAAATATTACCAACATAAGTTTATTGCAAAAGTGCCTTTAAAAAAATGTGGCAACTTCTTGCTCTCTGCTTAGCTTTCACAGTGCAGTATGAGAGAGGAGTTGCAGGACTCTGGTCTGCTCAACTTCTCTACAGGCTCTGTGTCTGGCTCTTGGCACAGTAAAATACAGATAAAGAGAAAGAGTGGGATCAGTAACACACCACAGCGTGCGCAAATCAGTATCACCTGGTGCTGTTTCTTAAACTTTCTTTGCAGCTGCACCCCACCACCACACTGCTTTCTATCTCAGACCTTAATATAAAAATGGCAACCCACAGCTGAAAGAAATGTAGATGGGCCAGGTTGAGTATGGGGAGTGTTTTGGAAAAGTAGGTTTTAAGATATATACCTAGATGGAAACTAGGCCGTTGCCTTTAACACACCCTAGTGTCCATTTCAAATCACTGTCGTAAAAACGAACTGTGTCTATGAACTAGAATAGTTCTTCCAAATTAAAAGTCTAATATTAAATAGATGAAGGTGTGTCAGTTTGTAAAATGATCACACTATAGAGATAGGATTGGTTACCTCGTTGTGATCCCAAGCGTACATCCGGGATGTGAGGCGGGATGTCCTACCTGTTCACCTGTACACAATCATGGCGTGTCTCAAGAAACAAAGTAATAAAAGCAAACTGCACTGAAAATAAAACAATTAAAAATAACATGAAACATGTCTATGATGTCTTTGTTTGGTCTGAAAATTGCAGCATTTTAAAAAACCAAGACAGAATTTAGAACTTGTACTGAAACCAGCCTCTAGGGGGAGTTCTTAATTGATCTGGCTTCAACGTCAGTCTAGTTTTTGCATCTTTGCACTTGTTCATAAAAAAAAACCTTAATTAAAATGTTACTAGTCTTCTGCACTCTGGTGGAGGATCTAAGTACTACAGGTAGCACATGTAAAATATGTCATTATTGTCTGATTATGTAATAAAAACATGACTATTATTTATTATTAGTTTAATAACACTTAAATCACCATTATCTCACATATTAGGCTTTAACAGCTGAATAAAGCATGTGTCACTGGTGCTTTTTGTTTAGAATATCCAAATGCCTGCTATATGAGAAGAAACCAGGACAGCAGAATTGCAACATTTGTGCACCATATGCTATTGTTTGTGTGTGATCAGTGAAACACTCCTTGATTACTGCACTGAGTTTAAGGTGAAGAGTTCCCTACTATGTTCTAAAGCAAAACCGAACCAGTTATTGTGGATATTAGGTTTCATGAAGCCCAGGGCGATGTCTGCTTTTGATGTTCCATTTATTTATTTATTTTTTCTGCATATCTCTGATACTTATTGAGGTTGAGGTATTTGAACTCTTTACTTGTAGCAGAGTCAAGACGGAGCATGGAATAGACAAATCAGGGCAAGTCAAGAATTAACCTGGGGCAGCAAACATACAAAGACATAGAAACAATAGAATTACACCACATGTCGCCTTCTGATATGGATCTTTCTAAAAGTTTATGCTAAAGAAACTAATATCTCTTAGCAGTGATGCACAACAGTGAGATAGTGAGAAGAGACCACTTCCCTTCTAATGAAAACACAAATATAAAAACAACTTTCTTAGAAAGACTTTTATTTAATTTGCTTTTATTTTGAAAATTGTTCTTTGAGCTTCCATATAACAAATAAAACTTTGTTGGGGCTCACAATGGCCCAGGAGTCCTGACAAATGACCAAACACAACTTCAAAATAAAGCCCTACAGTGGAGAGACTGGTTTTTCCCTCCCACTAAACCAGAACATGAGGATTAAAGGTGTGGTTTACTCATTAAAGCAATACATTTGCAGTGATCTCTAGTAGGAAACTCAAATTGAATTGAACTGAATCGAATAGGAATGAATGCCTTGCAAGTCATACTCTGGGGAAACAAAGCTCGAGTGCACTATCTTTCCTCTAACTGGATGACAGCTATGCGACTCTACCACTGACTGAAACTTAAATGTTTTATCTCTACTAACAACCAGAAATGGGAAACTGTAGCATCAACAAGTCATCTCCACGCTGTGTTTTTCTTCAGTTCAGTAACTAAACTACAGGTGATTTCAATCAGTAGAGTGAATGAACCTCGTTCAGTTGCTAAGCAGAACTAAATCACGGCATGGAGTTGACTTGATGCCACAATTCCCATCTCTGCTAGTTACACAAGCCTGAAAGAGTTCTGCTGTGTGGTGATGTTGCTAACAGTGACAGTTAACTTCTAACTGAAAGATGTTCTCTGCTGTTTCCTGGACAACAATAACTTTCCCCGTCACAAGTTAAGTTGGGTGAGTCCATGAATGTTGCATGGTGGCACAGTTGTTAGCAGTTGTTAGCACTGTTGCCTCGCAGCACGAAGGTTGCAGGTTCGAAACTCGGCTGCGGCCTTTCTGCGTGGAGTTGCGTGTTCTCCCCACGCATGCATGGGTTTCCTCCGGGTACTCCGCTTTCCCCCACAGACCACAACATGCCCTATAGGTTATAAATTGTAAGTCGCTTTGGATAAAAGCGTCTGCCAAATAAATAAACATAAACAATAAACATAAGTGACAGTATGAGTAGATCTGTCAGGCCTTTTCTAATCCTAACATTTCTCTGTCTATTTTCCATCAGAAGCTCATGCAGGAGATACGTGGAGGAGATTATTTTCATGTTCAGCCTACATGAAAAACTCACAGAGACTGATTATAATCAGAAATAAGATTTTAAAAAGTTTTTTTTCAGAGTTCCTTACTTTTGAATGAGTTGCATGACTGAGCAAAAGCAAGCTGTGGATCTGGCTTTCATCCATAGTCTGGGCAATGCCAGTACATCCTGGAATTAAGTAATGCTCTGTCAGACATTAGCTGCAGCTTTGGCTAGTATTAGCAGTAGTTTGGTTGTGCAGTTAGCCTTTTCATGACGAGCATTTTTATACTGCAACATTTCAATGGGTGGGACATGCAAATGTACGTTGGTGTGTCTAAGCCTTCAGGGGTCGGCAACCCGCGGCTCTGGAGCCGCATGCGGCTCTTCCATCCATCTGATGCGGCTCTCTGTGCTTGTAAAATAATGAATGGATATTTAAATAAAAAGCTTTATATTTTACTGCATTAATTTTACATCTGTATGCCAATTCTAAATGTAAAGATTGTCTGCGTAAACCTGAACAGGTCCAACCCGGTCTTACTGTGAGACCGGGTTGACGCGTCACATTTGTGCGTAATCATATCGGCGCTTTCTGAGCTGACGAGGATGTGAGATTCTGGGCTTCTCCTCAGACGGCTCCTGGATGTGTTGCCACATTGGAGACAGGAACAAGCACTATTCAGCCAAAGTTTCATAATCAGGGAACATTTTCTAAGTGACAAGTCTCGCTTCAGTGGGAGGAATCTTCCCGCGTGCGCTCTGGTTCTGCGACGCGCGCAAGCCCCTCTCCACATCTTCAGCTCGCTGTGTACCTTATGTAGTACACGCTGACAGTGAGCTGTGCTGAGCAGTGTCCATCTCAGATGTTCAGAAGGAAATCTTTTCTTGAGTGATTTAGCTACATCTGCGATTTGCAAAACGAATAAAATGTCAGTTTGTCTGCATGCGTCGGGGTAATTCTTTCTATTCTTTCTCCGTCAAAATAAACGGTCAAATACGTGAACTGTCCGGTCAACACAAGCCCTGCTTTTAACTGTTTTGTTTTCTTGTGAAAATTGTTGCAAAGAGATATAATTTAACTTGACTACCACCAGAGCCAGTGCGCCGTTATCTCCGTCACTGTAAATGAGGGAAAAACAAAATGATCTGATCCTTTTCTGACCTTCCCCACCTACAAAGTTTAATTACAACAATCAAACGTGACAGAGCCTGGATTTGTATTCTGAACAGTCTAAACATGTTTTAAAAAGAAACTTATGATAAAAGTGGCACCTGCTCAGTAAAACCACCAACAGGGTGAAAAATATCAAAATATTGTAGGCAGAGACGGGCTACAACTTCTGGATCCATTTATATAAATCGTTTTATTGATTATCGTCTTATGAAAGATAACTTTGACGTACACGAGCGACCGGTACTGGCTGCTGTCACTTGTTGTGATTGGTTAAAGAAGTCTGACAGTAGGCCCCGCCCACAACGCCGCGGCTGCTGTGGCTCCCAGTGTTTTCTTTACTGTGGGAAATGGGTAATAATGGCTCTTTGATGGGAACAGGTTGCCGACCCCTGGTCTAAGCTTATTACATGTTAAACCAGCTTTTCTCACAACCATTTCTACATGGCTATTACCAGCGTGCATAGGAACGCAGATCAGACATGCCACAGACTTTTCTGTGTGCCACATTACCTCTACTTCACACTGGAAGCATCAGTAGAGCAGAACAGTTTACTTGCGACTTTTGCTGCGTGCCAGTATACATCAGGAGAAACTGAGCCACGGTGCAGATTTTCTGCCATGCTCCTCGCTGGACTCACAAGCTCAAACAGTAAATGGTAAATGGCCTGTATTTGATATAGCGCCTTCCAGAGTCCTGGAAATCCCCAAGGCACTTTACAACACAATCAATCATTCACCCATTCACACACTGGTGGGGATGAGCTAAGATGTAGCCACAGCTGCCCTGGGGCGCACTGACAGAGACAAGGCTGCCGAGCACTGACGCCCCCGGTCCCTCCGACCACCACCAGCAGGCAAGGTGGGTTAAGTGTCTTGCCCAAGGTCACAACGACAGCGACAGACTGAGCAAGGCTCGAAACCGCAACCTGCCGATTACGGGGCGAGCACTTAACTCCTGTGCCACTGTTGTACATCAAGACTTCAAAGGTCACGGTTTGATTATGCCTTTTGATATTAAACCAAAAAGAGGGAAACCAAGTTTGACATTTCTGTTTGATGTCATATATGATCTTCCTCCCCCACTGCTAGGATTAATGAAAACCACACAGCTGCACTTCTTGAATGATACTGGGTGTAAGTAAGCCAGTAGGTCACATGTGTTGACGTAATTTACATAGATATGAAATCGCATCACTGCAATAGTCTCATTCTAATATTTACCGTGTCCCAGAAGCAGCGCACGGCAAAAGTAGAACCCAATCTCATCTTTAGCAGCGCGGCGTGCCGCTTCTGGGACATGTCTGAATTGTCCACGTTGTGGCAGGTTTGAATCACCTCCATAGTCTATAATGAATTCTAAGTTGAAGCAGTGACGTTCCAGTGCGAAGTAGGGGTTAGACATGCACAGGCTGCATGTTCAACAACAACAAAGTCAATGTGGCTTTATATTCCCCTTTAAAGAACATTAGACTGTCAGTTGAGCAATGCCACACATTTCCTGAACTCAACATCTACAGCTCCATGTTCTTGACCAAGAAACTGAATCCTGCATCTGCTGATCTGCTCTTTAGAATGATCAAAAGAAACCCTTTAAAAGGGTTTTTGAAGCCACTTCTGGTTGCATTTAAACTGCAAAGACAAATGCTGAGATGAAGTAAGAGACAGCTGGTGTGATGCAGAGTAGAATATCACCTCATAATTTATCAGCTGTAAATGGACTTTAAAAACAGCCCAGGTGTTGTGAATCAGTCTGGGACTCCTGGTTTGTGCTCAGGTTTCTCTTTTGCAACAAAAACTTCTGCATCTAAAAACAAGCTACTAAATTTTTTCACAAGTTGTGACACAATAAAGAATACATCTGTCCAACGAATATGAAACCTGCAGTCAGAAGTATTTAACATTCATTTCACAGCAAACACAGAAGAAAAAAAACTTTGGATAAACTGTCAGATATTTGGAGAATCATATAGAAGCAAGTAAAGCAGCATGTGCCTAAACATGTTGAGCATTCAGAATTAATCTGAACCACGTTACGTTGTTTAAACAAACACCAGCAGGAATGATGGTTTAGACATAAGCTACCAAAGAGCATTAGAGACAGGTGGGAGAAGGAAAAAAAGGACAGCTTTCAGATTACAGGTGTGGTTTACTTGTTTAATCTATACATTTGCAGTGTTCTCTAGTGTAAATCAATGCCTCATGCTGCATAGATGTGGACTTTGGGCAAGGTAATTACCCACAGTCCATTGCTGTGTGAGGATTTTGGGAAAAAAAGGCAGATCAATGGCTCAAAGCCATTTTCTGAAAATATGTATTTTCGAATGAAAGTTGATTTTAGGGCAATTAATGAATTTGATTAATTCTCTGAATGTTTTAGACAAGGACACGGGTGCATAAACTCGGTCCTTGAGGGCCACTATCCAGCAGGTTTTAGTTGGTCTCTGCTTAAACGCACCTGGTTTGAATCTGCTGGTGATTGACAAGCTGCTACAGAGCCTGATGAGCCGCTGAACAGGTGATTCATCCAGTAATCGGTTATTGCTGCTGGAGCAGGTAAACAACTAAAACCTGCTGGATAGCAGACCTCGAGGACCAGGGTTGCCCACTTTTGTCAAATAACTGTTTTTTTGAAAGTTGTTAATAAAGATTTTTTTAAAGTAGCACAAACATCGAACAGCATTCCAGCATACGTCGCGGTCGATGACGTGATGCTCACTGTGCCAATTCAGCACACTTGTGTACGCACTTGAAGCCTTACCTCCTCTAAGGCCTAGTCCACACGTAGTCGGGTTTTTTTTTTTAAAACGAATATCCGCCCCTCCAAAAACTTGCATCCACACCACCTCGTTTAAAAAAAAACTCTGTCCACATGTACCCGGATAAATACGTTGTTAAGGACATGCCAGACCTGTAGGCGGCAGTACTTCCCCCGTTCTTAACCTCGTCCTTCGTCTGTGGTCTTCCGCTAGGAGCAGTAATTCCGCTTGCAAAATCAAACAAGCAAAAAGCGCTTGGACAATTGATAAAGCGAGCACAGCTCTGAGGGCATCCATGCTGTCGGCTAGTGTAAACACAGGTCGCACACGTGATGTCAGCATTTTTCTGTCGCGGAAAGTGACGTTGCGGACCTTAAAACTCCAGTTTTGTCTGTCCACACGCAGACACCCAAAACGGAGAAAACGCAGATCTTCACTTTGGCCGGAGTTTTTTAAAAAGATCCGTTTTCGTGTGAAAAAACTCCGTTTTCGTGTGGATGACAGGCCAAAATGTAGAAAAATATTTACGCTGTGGCAGATCCCCGGCTACGTGTGGACAGGGCCTAAGTGCACTTCACAGAAGGGGATAGGCCGCAGTGCAAATGTTGCCTTCTACGTCTTCTAACGGGGCATCTGAGCTTTTTTCCCCAGAGAACAACTTTACAAGGCTTTCAGTCCCACTAGAGACCACTGAAAATGTATTAAAATTAGTATAAATTTGTTTACTGCCGTTTTATTTGGCTTTGTGTCTTTTGCTCTTTTGTTTTTATCCTTCTGTTAAGTACTTTGGTCACCTTCCAGGGTTGTGGAAAGTGCTCTATAAATAAACTTGTGTGTGATTTTCAGCAGGACGCAACATGAACACTTATTAGCTTATGGCCCAACTGTCTCAAATATGTTAGACCTAAAAATCCACATAATTATATGCCATTGGTCCCTGAGAGCAAGATATTTTAAATGCCCATCCATAGGATTTAATTTTCAAGCATTCAGCCAAAATAATCCTCTTTTGAAGCTCATTCATTTGGAGGATCACACAGAGACATCTGACTGGTAAATGAAAAAAAGAGGTGAAAATCTGTTGCACATCCAGACTTAGTCACGTTTACAAGAAAATACCAGCAGTTCTTGGGAGATTACATCGTCCTTATTAGTGCACAGCAGCTTCGTCCTATAAAGCAGTAAATGTCAGGAATGTGAATCCCAGTATGCCACAGGATGTTTGTTTGCACAACTACGGTCATCACGACTACAACTAAACAGCTGCTGTTGGTCATAATCCGAATCATTTAAGAAGTTTGTTGCTGGGCGTTGAGGAGCTGAATTGAACATCCTGAAGTGTTTAACTTGAACATAAGTGTGAATTAGAACATTTTCACTTCTTATAAAAAAGGAAAGTTTCCATGTCCAACCATGACCAAATGTTCAGAGAATGAAGCGTAAGTTGTCATAATGTTTGACGTTTAGCTGTTTTTATGTTTCCAATGTTTCTGTGGTCTATTGAAATTACAAGTTTTTACTGAAAGTTAATATTTAGTGTTGGAGCTTGCCATGGGTTGTTGGGCGTTGCTTTTTCCACCCACCTATTGAGGTGACTACAAATATGGGGTGACAGTGGCTCAGAAGGTAGGAGGTTGTGTTGTGCCCTTGGGCAATGATGCCATGGATGCACTTATTTATTAACGGTAGGGAAAAGTTATTTTAGGTTTTGTGTGAAAATTCGTCCAGGACCAAATGCGCACTACCAACTTGACCGTCACTGAACCAGACACGGAAAGCAGAGGAAAAATGGCTGTAGTTCTGCGATCTTCCAGTCCTTCGTCCAGGAGGAAAGAACCACCAAAAATCTGGCCATTTGGTACGTAGCAGCTAAGCTAGGGGAGAGGAGTTCTGTGGCGATGTCAACGTGCCGACGTCTGATTTGTAGTCATAGGAATTACACATTTTTAAAAGCTGATAAATCTTAATCTAGTGCGTGATAGGCGTGGTCGAAACACATAACTTTTCATTTAAATTCAAGTTCAACATATGTGCAATTCAGGGCATGAGGTGACTTGCATTCGTTTTTCCGTTCTTCCCATGAGCCGACTGGAACGGAGGAGACTTTGGATTTCTGCATGATGTCTAGATTCTGAGGGTCTTTTGGTCTGCTTCATTTTGTCACAGGTCCTGTTGAAGAGATGTCTTAATTGAGAACAGGTGGCAGTAATCAGGCCTGGTTGTAGCAAGAGAAAACGGACTCAGGTGTGATGAACCATGTTACGTTCCAACGAGGAGGCACTTGTTGCAGAGGGTCATGTAGGTTTGAAATTTTATTTCTCCCTAAAAGGTAAAAACCTTCACTTGAAAACGGGATTTTGTGTTTTCTTGTGCTGTAAGTGGCTAATATAATTTCTTTAATAATCTGAAACGTGTGAAAAACATAAGAAAATAAAGGAAGGGGGCAAACCCTTTTCCACACCATTGAAAGACTGCAAAGCGGGACACTTTAATGAATACATATTTCATCTGATCACTCTTCAGGAACATTCTAGAATTCATGCAAACTGTCCCCATAAAAAAATGTGTGTTATCTACCTTGATTTGTTTGCTGGCACTTTTGGCTGCACTGTCGCTTTCTTCAGAGCATCCACAGGTTTCATTGTGAATTCTTCTTCTGCATATGTCTGTTCAGTGAAGGACAATGTTCTTCTTGATCATCCCATGTGTGGTCTAGCATGTCCACTCCTTCACCTCGATTGGGGTTAGCGGCGTGGCATTATTTCATCCGCTTCCTTAATCTGTCGTTTGGACTTTTCTGTTCAGTTTTTTTAATTATTAGTCTTCCCAGTCCAGTCCCAGCTCATTTGGCGCAAAAACTATCAGCAAACAAACAAATAGGCAACAACTTTTGCACCACTGTGTAAATACATAAAAACTGAAAATAGGAATTGGTAACAAACACAGAGTGAATGATAAAGTATGTGTGTTTTTGTGTTCTTTGTGTTCGCGTCTCTTGTTTCTCGTGTTGACAATGAATTCTCAGTACCTAATCATGTGCTTTCATTAGTGAGAAAAGTGAGCCAGCTGCTGTTAGCTCGCTAGCAACAGACAGGTAACTGGATACCTTATAAAACTGAGCCAAAAAAAAAGACTAGCCAAACAGGAAGAAGAAAACTGTTTGTGATCCATCGAACAAATCTGTATTAAAGGATTGGAACACCAATTTAAAGTAAAGGTAAACGACAGAAACTCATTTTATAGCAAATACACCTTTATCACAATTCAGTAATATCAGGTATGTTACATATAAAGATAACAGTCTGTAACTGAGTCGGATGATAAATGTTGGTGTTAGACTAGAAATAAGGAGAAGTTACACTGCACTGGAAACAGAAGAAAAATTTTACAGAACTTAATATTTTTTAAGAAGAATTGTTGAGCTTCAAGACGAGTCGACCCACAACATAATCTCTCAGTAACCATAGCAACTTAGCAAGACACATCGGTAGGGCTGAGTGACGCTAATCATAAAAGCGCTTCTGCATACAACCATGAAAGCAGTTCAACACAAGGTTGAATACAATTTATTTCAGTTTGTATCACATTGTTTTTCAAGGGGAGTTCAGGAAGCTGGGAATAATTTCTGTGCCATATTTAAATGAGTATACAACCAAAATAGAATGAATCACCTCTTTGAAATCTGACTTTTCCCTGAATTGTAACTTAATCTATTCAGTTTTGTTTATTATTCTTCCATCCATCCAGTGTCAGGTGGGGTACACCCTGGACAGAGAGCCAGTCCGTCGCAGGGTGTTTATTATTCTTGTCTACTTTAATTTTCTTTAAATGATTAGGGGAAATGAATCATCTTGTTTCTTTTCTTGAGGCTTTGCAAACCAAAGTAAAAAACTTGCTTAACAGTAAACCTTCTCTGTGTTGAACAATCACATCTTGTGAAATGCTTCATTTCATTCCTAATTACATTCCTTATTAACCTTTTCTTACCCAACAGCTTTATGTAAAAGCAGTTTAACAGTGTATTTTTATTTAAACCAATAAATAAACATGTCAGTTTTAATAATAAATAATTACAAGTATTTGTTTACATAGAAGTTTTCTGGCTCTGTTTATTTGTAATTGTTTTTCATGTATTTCTGTCTGCGTTCCTCATGTCAGTGGCCTAGTGGTAGAATATCCGACCTGCGACTGCGATACCGGGCTTCAAATCATGGTCGGGTCAAAGACCTCTAAAATAAGACCCAGTGCCTCCCTGCTTGACACTCAGCATTGAGGAGTTGGATTAGGGGTTTAAACCACTCATTAGTCCCCGAGCACAGCCACTGCTGCAGCTCACTACTCCCCATGAGGATGGCTCAAATACCTTCGACAA
Source organism: Nothobranchius furzeri (assembly GCF_043380555.1). Taxonomy (NCBI): domain Eukaryota; kingdom Metazoa; phylum Chordata; class Actinopteri; order Cyprinodontiformes; family Nothobranchiidae; genus Nothobranchius; species Nothobranchius furzeri. The sequence goes on along the minus strand of NC_091741.1, from coordinate 60,371,609 downwards.
TTAGCTGCTGTCCCTAGAAGAAAATAAATAAGTGTGAGTTTCTATTTTGTGGATGACTCTAATTGAAATCCATGATAGGGATTCCTTTGGAAGTCTTTCATCTTGTGATGTTACTTCTTACCAGAACATTAGTTCCATAGAAATGTAACACATAAAAGTGTGAAATAAAAGTGTTGAGTGAAATAATACGTTTTAGCTTTGTCTTTTAAGGTGCTCCAAATTGCCACAGATATGTTGTCTAACAGTGTTAATGACAGCTAAATCTGTGTGGCTGATTCGAGGGGAGAAAAATCCAATGTTCATCTAAAGTGAACATAAAAGGCTGCATGGTGGTGGTTAGCAGTGCTGACTCACCCAAATAATAATAAAAAAAAAAAGCATGTGGAGTTTACCGGTTTGGTTTGGTTTACTCTGGGTATTCTGGTTTCCTCCATGTACTCAGGTTTTCTTTGAGGTACTCTTGTTTTTTTGAAGTACTCCAGTGTTTTTCCACAGTCATAAATTCAGTTACCCCAGCCTTCCACGATGTGTAAGCGACACGTAATGTAATGGAAGTGTTTACCCACGAGCTCCCTTTCCACCGGGAGCATTTCAAATTCAAAACGGCAGTGGAAGCTTTCCATGCAGCTGGTCCCACAAGGTCAGGAAATCACAGGAGAACTGCAAACCCACGCGTGATTTCATCAGTTCATGCGATAACAAGCAAGAAGAAAGATAACAGCGTATATCCAAAAAGGTCTGTGGTTATATGTATCTCAGCTATGGAGGTTTTGTAGGTAATGATGTACTATTTTACTAGTTAAGCAACAGGAAATCTACACAACTTTTACTTTGAAAGTCTCCAGATGTTTTACACTGCTTTCTTAATTCACTTCCTTTTGGGTGCATTCTGAACTGCTATACTTGATGCTTTCTGGAAGTGCAGAGCCTGAACTTAAAGGATTAGTCCCTACATACCCATTCACTATAACGGCAGCTAATTGCTACGTGCTACAATTCACGGATGTTGCACGATGCGTACGCATCCGGTGGAAAGGCCCAGTAAAAATGAGTGTAGCTGTTAGAGTTTCTGTCATATCCATGTTTCGTTACCTTTAAGTAGATTTATTTGAACTGCTCTGTCCTTGCTTTGTTTCACACAGATATGAATTATTTTACAGCTATTATCTACTAAAGTGTAATAACTGGGAACATAGACCCTTTTAAGAAGACGTTCTCTGCTATTATTACAACTTAAACATTGATTTTCAGAGCTACTCACATAGTGGTAATACAAAGTTGCCCCAACATACATCACAGCATATTAGCATAATATCAGTGACTTACTCACAATAAATCTTAAAAATCGAGTACACAAAAATGACAAAACTTCTCAGACCAAATCTAAGTTGGCATTGCTAAAAGAGGTGGTGTCTTTTCCATTAAAGTTTATTATTTATTAATCACGATGAACTTCATTAACTACAGCCCTGTTATTAAAAATGGCTTCCACTTGTCAGTCAACACTGCCAATAAAACTGGACAATGAGAAGCCACAACACTGATTTAAAATTATGTTCTGTACAACAACTGCAGCTTTATTAGTCCCTAATATTTCCTTTCAAAGAAATTGTCTAAAACTCTAAATTTACTCTGAACTTAGCACACAAAATGTAAAGTATTTCTAATTTGAACAACTAAAGAGCCTCGTTAAACCTGGTAGCTTGCTGGATGATTTAAAAAAAAAATCTGCAATTGTAAATAAAAACTTTAAATGGATGCATAAGGGATATAATTATGGGTCTGCAGTCCAAAACAGGTTATGTATTTTTACTAAATTAAATCACTCTTCCTTATGAGCTAAAGACTTGTTTCTGGACAGCGGGTGTGCAGTTTAACCAGAAAGATGCGTCATTTCATACTTAAACAATGCGGAAGCAATTTAGCTTTAATTGATCATAATTTCACAGTGAAATTATTTAGGGTTACTCCAACTCAGATGTGGCCATCACTTTGCATTCATGTTTTTCAGTGTAGATAAACATCGCTCTGCAGTTAGCTGGTAAAGGTCCTTATGGCTAGTAGATTCTGATTCAGATGAACTTCACACATAATAAAATTCTGATATTACCGGTTGAACAGAAATGCATGGCACCATGTTGTGCCACAATGGCATGTTTTTTTATCCATCAATACGTAGGGCAAAACGGTAAAGAAACGTTAACCAGCAGCTGTACAATACAAAGTGATACCTGGATATTATAAAGAGAAAAGGAGTACAGCAAAAGTGGAATATTGTAAAAGCTACAAAATCTTTAAAGACAAACTGAAATAGAAATACGTAAAAGAGCAGAAAACAGACCAGGCAGCCCTAAAGGAAAGCCACAATGTTCATCAGTCTGTTCATAATGGTTCAGTTCATATTACTGAAGCGATCTGTTTCTTCATAGTTCCTGTAATGATCAGTTATTCAGCCTAATGTGGTAATTATTGCTTCTCTACGCTATGAAGCTGGTATGCCTCACTATATCGTGAAATTTTACCAAAAAGTAAAAATGTCAACACTTTATAAGGTGAACAGTCGTGTGAGTAGGAACAACACACATCCATTCAGTAGGTAGGAGCTCATCCCAAGGTGACCACTTATTCACCACACCACTGTGCCACACACACCAGGACACAAACGACACAGGTAAAGACGTAGATGGACCAGGTTCCTGCAGTCACAGCCTCAAGGCTGAGCTGAAGCACCCCCGCCTATACATCCACTTAGAGTCACACCGCTGTGTGCTTGGAGTTTGAGTTCTCTTTCCCGGGCAATGAGGAAAGGTCCCCGCTGAACTGGCTGAAGCTGGCCGCCCTACACCTTGCCCTTGGTCCTCCTCCTCCATCTCCAGCCGTTGGTCCAATGGGTAGAGTACTGTATCGGCCCGGGAGTGGTAGACCCTGGCTTGGGTTGGGCACTTGGCTGTCAGACTGGAGGGTGGCATCCTTGACAAAGAAGCTCTGGATAAGCTGGAATTTTTCCTTCTCCTCCTGTAAAAACAGGTTGACCAGCAGCTTCTTTTCCCGTTTTAGCTGTTCTACAATCGTTTTGGGAACATCTGGGATGACCCAGGCGACCATGAGGCTGAGGAACATCACCAAATTCTGCAAGAGCCAGACAGAATGAGAGAGAAAGTTTGAAGTGGAAAGATGGATGGACATGAACACAAAGAAACATTTCAAACAGGTATTATAATGTGCAGGTGCTGGTCATACAATTAGAATATCAGGACAAAGCTGATTCATTTCAGTAATCCGATTCAAAAAGTGAAACATGCATATTAGGTTCATTCATTACAAACAGATGTTTGTAATGAATGAACAAATGTTTATTTCTATAATTGTGATTATAACTGACAACTAATAAAATCTCAAATTCAGTATCTCAGAATGTCTTGTGAAACGATTCAGTATTGAAGATGCCTGGTGCCACTCTAATCAGCTAGTTAACTCAACTCACTTGCAAAGGCCTTTCAATGGTCAATTGGCCAACATTTCTAAAAATAGTTTTTTTGCATTGGTCTTAATTAACATTCTAATATTCTGAGATACTGAATGTGGGTATTAGTTGTCAGTTATAATTATTAACATTAAAAGAAATAAACATTCGAAATGCATCATTCTTAAAAAAATTGTCTAATATACATGTTTTTTGAATGGAATTACTGAAATAAATCAACTTTATCATATTCAATTTTCTGACCAGCACCTGTATGTGTGCTACGCATCAAGTCCCTTTCACACTGGAAGACACTCTATAGTGCTTTCTACCACAACCAACGAAGGTGGATTGCTGCAAATCTAGAAAACAACTTTAAGTGTGAAGTCATGATGCTGCAATACTCCTAGCGCCAAAAAGGATTTTCTATGCTTTTGATGTTATGAAGCAGCAAATTCCATGAAAGATCCTAAGATGTAAACCCACTATCCAAATCTGTCAGACTGTATAAGGATGCAGGGTTGTAGCTTAGTCATGCGACCAAATTGGCCCGTGCGTAGATTTCCAATGAGCGACCCACTCTGGTATGTGTAGATCTTGGGTGAAGCATTAGATAGAAATGCCTCTTATGCCCTGTTTTGTTTATAACTAGTGAAATGTGCTTTGATCATTAAATCAATATGAGCTAAATTGGACAACATGTATTAAAGGAGTATGTATGCAGACAAGTTTCTCATTATAATTCCAGGAAACCTAGTGTGATGTACACTTGGTGTAATCGCTGGCCAACACAGATGAACATCTTTTGATCGAGGGCTAATTTAAAATAAAAGAACAAAGAGCTGATATGACTTGCACCTATAGAACATACCTGAAACAAAATGACGAAAGCCAGCCTTGCAGAGAGGACACACCAGTACTGTTTGGAGAACTGATATGAATCTGAAGACCAGGGGGGTTCCCTGTAGTCTTTATACCTAAAACACAACAGACAAGCAAAGATTTGGAGGCTGGAATTACATTCTGTTTAAGATATTTAAGTTTTCATGCCAAAAGGATCTAACTCAGCCCTGGCATCAAGTGGGCATCAAATTAGCATGCAAAATTCAATAGATAACCCAGCACCGTCATGCTTGGAGAAACAGTTGGTCACTGGACTGGAAGACTTTGAGAATCCAGGTCAAACAAATGTATTTTTGGTATAGCTTTGACTACATCCTGCAGCTAAATCTGTTTTATCTCCACATGCCTGAGAAAGTCTAACTAAAACAATATTCTTTTCTCCGCTCCAGACCCGACTCAAGGTGCAATTAACTTTAAGTGTATTGTTTTTCTTTGGTTTCTATGTAGTAAACACTCTGGGGTGGGCAGACATGGGAGATGAGCTGAAACACATGTTGAGCAAAAAGCCAAAAGTCTAAAATAGAAAACAAAGAACTAATGTCAAGATTAATGGAGGGAAGAAGAAGCAGGTAAATCCCATAAAAAAAGTATGATTTTCTGTGACTGGACAGAAGTGATTTCATCTGTTGCACACACAACAGGAGGATTTACGACACATGGGATTATGAATACGCCATCTGTGTTTGTTCGTTTATGAAGTTTGGTAATTGTAGAACTTCAGGTCACACATATGATATTGATCAATTGAATGGAAACAGGAAATCTAGTCACTGAGATGCTTTGAATAAAAAAGGAAAATACAGATACATTTTTAAGAGTTACAGCTTTACAAAATGTGGATTTAATTTAGACAAGTCAACTTTTTTTGAATTTTTTATGTTATCTTTGGTGCAATGCCAAGAGGATGGAGAAGTTAGCTAAACAGTTTGCTCTCAAATGCAGTGACTCCTTTAAAATGTACCGAGGTCATCAGACTCTTTATGTCCCACTTTAAGGGTGATTCATAATACAATAAGTTGAATGCAGTCAATTGATCCCACATGTGAAACCACACAGACACAGATGGATCTGCTCAACGGAATGAGTAAATGCTAAAAGCCACTAAAACCACCTCCTCCGAAGGTGTAAGAACATATAAATGATAGCATCTTAGCTTAAGCTTGAGCACCATTATGGCTGCTCTCGTGGTCTGCCTGAATCTGTTCTGTCTACATGTGTGTGTGTGTAACCTGGGTCAGGCTGTGCTGCGGAGTCAAGTTCCTATGCTCTTGGTCGCTGGAGCGCTGGCAATAAAGCTTTTTCTGATTCTGATTCTGATTAATATCTGTACATTTGACTGAGTTATGGCTAGTTTTTGTTGTCCGACATCGGTTGGATTTGGCAGCCTTTTTACATTTGGAATCGATCAAAACCATCTTTTGAGACAAGCATGCGCTGGCACAGGGCGTTCTTACTGATAAGCTAGGACTGGGAAGATGCAAGGTCAAACGTCTGTCTGTTGCCAGGGGAAAAAGAGCTGGATGTAACTTTCGTTTAAAAATCATACACAATGTATCCATAATTTATCCAACACTACCCTCGCCTATGGTCATGAACTTTGGGTAGTGACCAAAAGAACGAGATCGCGGATACAAGCGGTCGAAATGAGTTTTCTCCGAAGAGTGGCTGGTCTCTCCCTTAGAGATAGGGTGAGAAGCTTGGTCAAACGGGAGGGGCTCGGAGTAGACCCGCTGCTCCTCCACATCGAGAGGAACCAGTTGAGGTGGCTCGGGCCTCTGGCCAGGATGCCTCCTGGACGCCTCCCTAGTGAGATTTTCCGGGCACATCCAACCGGGAGGAGACCTAAAGGTAGACCCAGGAAACGGTGGAGGGACTGTGCCTGTCACCTGGCCGAGCTGGCCCAAGTGGCTGGGGAGAGGGAAGTCTGGGCCTCTCGCCTTAGGCTACTGCCCATGCGACCCGACTCCGGATAAGCGGATGAAAAAGGATGGATGGATGGATGGATGGACAAGATTAAGAGAGCTTTTGTTGTCGAATTCTTCACATGCACTTGAATGTTTCACACATGTGCATAAATGACACAAAGACATGACAGGACAGTACAGAACAAACACAAGAGTAACAACAGATAAGATGCAGCAGTGTAAGAAAAACATTTACTCATCTTACAACTGAAAAAGGTAATATGATGTTTAGAAGTAACAAAGTGTTCTAGCATTTAGATGGTTTTTGTGCTAAGACATTTTTTTAAAATATTAAACGAGGTTCTTTTTGCTTCGGACAGGGTGTTTCGAGTTACCTTTACATGTTTCGACCATCGTCTGCAGTCTTCATCAGAAATGTCACAGGTGTTTGTGTGACGCATCTTTATCAGTTGTGCTTTTGGTGGGCGTGACCAGCCCGGATCTGTCAGATTTGCCGGGTCGGTCACGCCCACCACCGCTGGCTGGTCTTTGGAGAAGGGAATCCCAGGTGCGAGACAGCTGATAGGCCCCCTCATCTCTGTTCATGTTCCAATGTTCATGTTTCCTTATTTCTATTGCCTCCCTGACCCAACGTTTGAACCGGTTGTTCTCCGTGTCGATAATTTTCTCTTGATCCCAGTCCATGATGTGATTATTTCGTTTGCAATGATCTGAGATGACCAGTGTTGGGCAAGTTACTTCAAAACTGTAATGCATTATTTATTACTTGTTACCCTCATTTTAAAGTAATTCATTACATTACAATATTACTGATTTTAAAATGTAAGGCATTACACTACTTTTGCATTACTTTAAGTTACTTTCACCAAAACAACTTCAATATGAATCTGGTAATGTGACGCTCAGTGAGCTAATGACATATATGTGGAAAGTGATGTGGTATCTGAGCTAGGATTGCTGTTAAAAACAGTCAGATATAATAAAAGTGCTTTAAAATGATTGTTTATTAAATAAAAGCAACAACAATCTGTACTCTCAGCACGCTGCCATCTTATATTAACTGAGCAGGGAGTGAGGTGGTGGGGGCTCTGAGCCTATATTTGCCTTGGTCCCCAAATGCCTTCATACGGCCCTGGATGTGGCACTGACTTCTGGGGTGATCTGATTCTATCACATGTATAAATATTAAATGTTTATATATTATTGCTTTTCACTGGTAAAAATGTGTATTGGGGATGAATCTACCTATTTTTTTCTTTTCAAGCACTTTGTTTTGTTTTCTTGGTTTTATGTGAATAATTTCCTGCCCTTTCTCTCTCTAACCTTCCTGCATGCTGCATGGTTTCTCCGTCTTCCAGAAAAAAACGTTTCCTAGACTTCCTACTTTCTATCAGCCAAAGGGATCTTCACATGCGCGGCGCTAAAGCAGCAATGAGTTGAAATCACTGGGGCACAGATTATGAACTCAGCTGAGGCAAAGCACGTCAGAAAAGCACAAAATACCAGAGAATATGTGCTGATATGAACGATCGCAAGTGAATTATTTTGTTTTAGTGGAGCGATTTTGTGAATGTTGCAGCGGCCGTGTACAGGACACAGCTAGAGTATTTGAGCCGTTACCGCTGCGCCCTCTCTGCTCATAGAATGCCCGCAAAGCTGAGTCCATAAATGATGTAATATATGCAGATACTGGATCTTTCTTCGGGTTTCCCGCAATTTGAATTTTTAAGGAACACATCTTGATTCTGGGTTTAAAAATGCATTGTAATTACCGCGTTACTGACAATTGTACCGAGTAAATATTACCATTTTCTTTCCCTGTAATGCCTTACATTACCACATTACAGCAAAAAGCAATGCATTACAGTAATTAATTACTTTTGTACCGCATTACTCCCAACACTGGATATGAATAACTTGAGGGTTTGCTCCTCTGCTTTTTTCTTTGTTGTCCCCTCCAGGACAACTCTGGGGAATTGCTTTGCAACACTCCCCAGGAGATGTCTCTGTCAGTGCATGTGCATCTCTCACTTGTGGAGCTGACACAGAAGCATAAACTAGGCTTTACGCATTATTTTTGGTTTCATGTTGAAAAAATGTGCAAGAAACCCCAGTCAAATGCTGTGATTGAGCCAGTTAACCACATCTCATCAGTGTGAAAGCTTAAATTTGTTTCATGACACAATGAGTCACTCACATTGACACAGAAACTTCTAATCCTCTAAAGCTGGAGAAGATGAAACACTTCAAGAGGAAAGAAATAGAGAGGAAGGAGGATGAACTTAAGGCTCATGATGGTTGAGTCCTTCTCCTTATACAGTCATGAGTGAGGAATGTTCCTTGAGAGACCGAGCTCTCCTGTCTCCATTTTTCCTTTGCTCTGTTCATCTTTCACAGCATTTTCTTTTCAAACAAGCAACCTCTTTTTAAAATTTAGACTGAAAGTCTTTCATCTTAATGGAACTAGCCTACATACAAAATATGATTGTACCCAAAGCAAAACAGAGTGTGTGTGTTTGACTTGATTTGTATGGGTGTGTATTTCCTCAACACTCCATGTTTAGTGATAGTAGCTAAGTTACTGGAGCATCTAACTCAATATCCTTTCATATATCCTCTCAATGAGATGATGGTTTATGGTTTGTGTGTGTGTGTGTGTGTGTGTGCGTGCGTGCGTGCGTGTGTGTGTGTGTGTGTGTGTGTGTGTGTGTGTGTGTGTGTGTGTGTGTGTTCTCACTAGAGTTCCTCCTGCCAGAACAGTGTCTCTCCACTGGGACCTCATAATAGTTTTATAGATTAAAATGGGACAGATCATTCCCACCGGCTCTGTGTGTGTTGGTGTCTGTCATGACTACACGTTAGATGTCTCCCAGTCACTCCCCTCATGAAAGTAATTTTTGGGAGGACAGAAAAAAACATGAGGAAACAAAAAAGTAAAATATAGAAAAAGACTGGGTCTAAGTAAAAGGCTCTATCCTTATTGACACAGAACGTCAAATTTAAAAGAACACATTTAAAGTCAAAGTCCCGTTCATCATCACACATTAGTGAAATTCATCTCCGCGTTTGACCCATCTCCATGGGGAGCAGTGAGCTGCAGCAGTGGCTGTGTTCGGGAACCATTTGGTGGTTTAATCCCCCCCCAATCCAACTCCACTCCTGCTGAGTGTCAAGCAGGGAGGCATTGGGTCCCATTGTTAAGGTCTTTGGTATGACCCGACTGGGATTTGAACCCTGACCTCCCCATCCCAGGGCGAACACTCTACCGCTAGGCCACTGAGAAGGAGAAAAGAAGTGATCACACCTTGGTCCACTAATTCCATATAAAAATTATGTGGAGAATTTATCATATTACAGTACAAACTCTCAGCTAGTTAGGAGGTTTGCGTTGGTGTATTGAAATGGGTTTTGATTTGTTTTTCTATACTAAAAGTGCTTTCTGATGCAGAACTCATGACTTTCATTTAAAAGGGCAAATTTTACATTATAGGAGTAAATAATCTTTAACATATACACGAAGTGAAAAGTAAAACTTAATCAAACATGAACATTTTTAGTTTCAAGCATTTTTTTCTTTGGCATGTTGTATGGTTAGAACACATTGAGGAGTAAATATTTTCCTCTGATGAAGTAGACAGATCCAGTTTTAAAGCATGAGATAATCCATTACGGACCTGCTTGCCCCTCACTTGACTTCTTGGTGATAAGACTGTAAACTCAGCCAGCTTCATGTCAGCACAGACTGAGTAGGCCTACTGTGGATATGTGTTTTACTAACCAAGACAAAGTTATTAACCCATCTGCATTTGGACTGCAAATAAATCACAAATGTCATCCTCTCTGTGCAACTTTCTGTGACATACTTATGTTTACAGCAGCAGTACAATCAGTTTTGTTGCAAAGAACACATTGCAGGCAATCCTTTAGTTATGCTGATACACGGTGCAGCCATATTTGAAATTGACAAGTTTTACGCTGCTAAGTGAACCAGAAGGCATGGCATAACCGTAAGGCAACCAAACTTTTATAGAAAAAAAATGCAAAGAAATAAACTAATAAATACATAGTAAATGGCTTGTATTTGATATAGTGCCTTCTAGATTCCTAGAACCCCCCACCCCCACCAAGGTGCTTTACAACACAATCAGTCATTCACCCATTCACACACCAGTGATGATGAGCTACATTGTAGCCACAGCTGCCCTGGGGCACACTGAAGGAGACAAGGCTGCCAAGCACAGGCCCCACCAGGTCCCTCCAACCACCAGCAGGCAAGGTGGGTTAAGTGTCTTGCAACAACCTACAACTTCCAACTACTGGACAACCCGCTACCTCTTGAGCTACTGCTGATGTTAGTGTGAAAAGAGCGCCGAGTTGTCCTCTACTAACTTTACTGATTGGCCTATCTTATCCGCAGAGACAAACAGGTTTTGTGCACCGATGCAGAAACCGTTTCAACCTTCTTCATATTGCTGTTTTTAAGTTTAGTAAAAAATGTATAACTTTCGTGGTTGGCTTCTGTCGCATCCATCCAACTACAACAATTCTGCCCCATGTTTTAGTCTGCGCCACTGGAGGGTCTCTCCATCCACATGAATGTCTTTCTTGTCCTAAAAGTTGCCTCATTCCTCTAGGTTCTTATCTGATCTTTTTGCTCGATGGAATCATCCCCATTTTATCCGTCCTCAGTGTGACACAACTGTACATTCATCCAGTCTCTCTTTTGTTCTTTTATCATCGTGTGCTTTCAACCATACGCCCGCAGTCACAAAATCAACTGAGTCTGAGAGACAAAAAAGATTTTAAAGAGACTGCAGATGGTCTGAAATAAAGAGCTGAAAGACATGCCTTGAGTCTAGATACAGATGCAATGCATACACTACACACTGCAGACAAACAAACCATTCTTTAGACATTTCCCACCAATTTCACGCCTAGTAAGTGTTGAAGGCGTAAAGGCTCTCATCATGTTTCTGCTGTGACGTATCGCAGTGCTCCTACACAAAGGCTGGATTCTTGAACTGTAATGCTCTGCTGTCTTATGTAACTGCTAGTCAGATGTCTGTGGGTTCCAACATTTGTGACCTTTCCTTCTTCCGCTCTTTATTTTACCATTTAGAAACAGATTCCTACTATTGGCATTGGTAAAAGTGCATCGAGAATACAACAGTTCATTGTCTTTGGGAGCTGATGATACCCCACATTATTGGTGTTGTAAAAATACAATAGCTATGCTATGTTTAATAAAAGATTTTTGGGGCTTAATAATATTTTGAACTTTAACAGTATAACTAGAATTTCACAGGTTCAGGTGTGGGTGTGACCATGAAAGAAAATCTGTACCATTTAAAAACAGTGCAGAGTTTTAACCTGAAGATCCAAAACGATTCAAATGAAGGCAACTGGACTTCTTTGGTTTCTTATAGCAGTTTTTACAAAACAATACCATCAGTTTGCTGCAACACCGTGACCGTGGGAGCCTTAGGTTGTTTACAAGTGGTCAGACCGTGGTGGGGGTGCAATCATGTCCTTTTTACAAAAGATTAGAGGTTATGTGGGTGGTCTCTACACTGCCACGGACTTCCATTTATCTTAAACATAACTTGCTTTTTATTGCGATTGAAATCATGATCGTTAGTTTTTTTTTTTAACAAACCACTCCTAAAGGTGTCTGTTGTCTGATCTGAGCTCCAGCTCTAACTGAGGAAAGCTCCAGGAGCGTTGCAGTGCTCCAGTTTGCCTTCTCAGCTGATTTTATTCAAAAAGCAAAACTTGTGGCCCGTTTTTAGTTTCATTTTCAATTAAGTTGCTGGCCAGAGCTCAGCATTAACTTCCATCATGACACCTCCCTCTGTTGCTCCAAGGCGTGAAACAACCAGTTACAGCAATATTACTACCAAGCAAGGCGGAACGAATGCCACAAAATTCGTGCAACACCTTGCCGACATGGCGCGTTTATAAGATACACCATTGCGATAATATTACGCCGATTGGCCGGAAGAGTGTGCCTTGTAAAAAGGGCTGAAGACACCTCTATTGAGAAGGAGCCATGCTGATTAGATGCATCTAATCAACACAATGACTCCCTCACAATAGAGACTAACAAATCACCAGGGGGTAGGAAAGAGAGGTATTCACAGGTAGTTTCTGCTCGTTGAGCAACAATAGACAGTTACAGCTTATAAGATTGACTCTCCCATATTCCGGTCAGAATTGACACAGCTCTTCGGATGGGAAGCAAAATGTCTTCAAGAAACCAAAGAGGCCCAGTTGCCTCATTTGAACTGTTTTGGATTACCATGACCTGAATGACTGAGAACCTTGACCAGCATAAAACCTTAAGAGGACACACATCTTGGTCTGGTTTCAGGTTTAAGCTGAATTTTTTAAATTGAAATAAGATGCAATAAAATGCCAAAAATAATGACTACACATGTCTACAGCACTATTAGACACTTATTTATACAGTTAATCAGAAAAAAAAAGAGTTATGAGTGTCTTGCCTTGCCTTGAAATCCATGATTAGTGACTAAGCTGAGCTTATTGAATTTATTGAGTCCAGGCTTAATTGGTTACACAATTCATGCTTAGCAGACGCAGATTCATCCTGGATAAGTGCATGCTCACGGCTCCCTTAAATAGACCCCGCCACCAGTCAGATTCACTACGGATAGTACTATTTATGTATTATGGCTAGCATATCTGTCATGTACTTACCGGCAGAAAGTGATATCTCCCGCCTGCGAGTTGAGCGGTGCTTTGCCAGGTTTAAACTCAGAAACATTAAAATAGGACAGCGTGTGGTTAATAAAGCCATCCATGGTCCCTGTTGGGCTGAACATGTACTGGTAGACGAGCCGAGGGACGAAGTCTGATGTGAAGGAGATCACAAAGGCCTACAGAGAAAACGAGAAAGGGTGAAATACCCTTCTTTCAGAGGGAGACATAAAAATACATGAGGTGTCTAAATGATGTTAAAATAAATGACAAAAAAATAAGTCATCACATGTATCAAAAATTGCAGTTTTACAATCAACCATTTGAAGGTGTGTTGAAATGTGAGTCAGTCTCTTGTTATTATTCTGAATGCTATGAAGTCAACCTGAATGGGGCCCAATTCAGTCCCAATCCAAGTTTGTGTTATGGTTGCAAATCATGTGTTCATTGTACAACCAGACTAAAGGCTGAGCTTGAGAACGGAGTTGCTCACATGCATTGATGGAGACGTTTTCCATTCTGACTTGTCCATCAGCTAGGGAGGAGAGGGTGCTCACTGCAGAACCACAAAGGCAGAGCTGCACCAGAGTCAGCCCCGTCCATTCACACAAACTCAGGCCAGCCCATTGACTTCTGTTTTTGTTTTTAACTTTATCGCAAACTAACCTGACCCATAAGAAGTTCATAATTGTTAATACTATGTTCTATGTTCCAATTAAGCAAGCTAAATATAATTAGCTACATGACAAAGCCTGAATATACCCTGAAATGAAAAGGTTGCTTTCAGCAAATCTCTGTGGTCGTCACCTCGTCATTTCTGTCCACAAATAAAACGCTTACTGCGCATCTCTGTACTTCTTCATTCACAGGTGAACAAACACCACTAAACAGTAATTTCTGACTTTTTCCGCGAGACGTTCTTCAATCTGTCCTGTGTCTGCCACTTAATATCTTTGACGGGGCCATGGCGGTGCTGTTGACGGATTTAAAGGAAGTGTCGATCTGACAAACTTGCAGTCTCCGTCACTTTTGACTGTTCAGGAGGAGAACTGCAGCAGAGCAGGTTTTGATAAATCACTGAGCTCTGAAGGTTTGTCACTCAAATGTGGATCATCTAACTTTACAGAAAAAGTAAACTATTTTATTTATTTATTTTTTTGCTTCTCACTGAAGAATTACATGATTATAGATTTTCAGAGTAACAGGTGCGTGATGCTACAGAGAATCTTAATAAAACTTGTACTGCATTTATTTCTTCCTTGCTTTTCTTTCTAAGAGTGTGAAGTAACATTTAAAGTTAACTGACAAACAAAAACAGACAAAAAAAGGGGAAGCTCTGTCCCTCTTTCATGCTTATGAACCACTGTGGTTGTTCCAGTATGTGAGTTCAATCTTTCATTTTTTAAATTATATAAACTCCTTTTGTTGTTTGAGATCATTGAAAAATCTCTTCACTATTAAAAGTAAATGAAGAGAGATTTAGTGGAGTGCCTGAAGACAACCCCCTGGCAAACCTTTTCTGACTCTATAGCTTGACATCACCAAATTTGTGTTTGTGTGCCGTTCAGATATGATATAATATGTTTTAATATAAAAAAATGAATTTAATGTGACTTATTCTTGTACATTTATGACAAACACATGAAAAATCATGTTTTTTTTCCTGACTTCTAAAAATAATTCATATTTCAACCAAAAGTTTTTGATCGTTTAAACTGAAGAAGCTTTCTTGAGAACAAAAGTGAAACATCTGAAAAACACAAAGTCCAACCACCTTCAGTTTGGATGACCTACTGTAAATATACACCATCATTGCCAAATCTGACCTGGAGACTGGATTCATCAGTTAAACACTAATTACATTAAAAGGCATTTAAAACTATTATAGGAACAGTCCAAATCCTCATGGAGTGCCTTCAAACAGCCACATCGTGTTTTTACTTTGTAGTATTTTAGGTTTTATTTTTACAAACTGCAAGTCAGTCACATGTGGAACATTGTGTGAATACTTACATTTATGATGACGGATAATTTGCCCATTCCACTCAGTATGTTGTACCATATGCCTTTTGTAAGAAGGAACATTAACACGGAGAAGGGAAATAAAAATAGAGTTCCGTTAGAATTCAAAATTACATGACAAAATAAATGTTTTTTAGTCAGGAGACTAAATACTTGAAAATACAGCTACATGAGAAAAATGGAGGCTGCCCAAAGAGGTGAGCTTGGTTCATAACAATACATTAAGGTGTATTTATTGAACTGTGTTTCCTTTGCTCTGCCATCTTTACGTTCACTGACTTTTTTAAGTTTCACAAGAAGACTTCTAAGTTGGGTCTTTTAACATTGTAAACGTTTGTATCATTGAGAATGTATTTAAAAATAAGTGCAAGTTTTTTAAGCCGAATATAGAAAAATTGTGAGACATTTTTGTCAGTTAAATAGGTTTGGAGTCAAAATATATTAAAGCTGCAATGGCAAATCTGGAAAACAAGCAATGTTTAAACACAAACGGAATTCGCACCCCTACTGTCGGCTATCATACATAGGTCACGTCCTTCTGATATGGGAACGCACATTTCCACAGTAAACAAGATAGCACGAAACATCAGTAACATGTTTTGTAACAGTAACTTTCATTTTTTTTATAACTTGTAATTCTCGTTTTGCAACCCGTAACATTTGACACGTAAAATGAGACCTTTATTTTGTAACTTGCAGAAAACAATCAATGTACAAGTTTTGAACCACAACTCTCAAAACATACATCTCAGTCTACAGTTACAAAATTTAAGTCTATAGTTACAAAACTCAAGTCTACAAGTACAAAATATTTTGTCTCAATTCTAGCTTCCATCCCAAAGAACCAATGACTGACTTTGTCCACCAGCCAATCACGAGTCTTGGATTCCTGTCCAAGACAATTCTTGTTGGGTTAGGGTTAGGGTCACAGTTACAAAACATGTTAGAAGTTACAAAATTTGGTACAATTTTAATGTAATATTGTCCCAATGCTAGTTTCATAGTTTTCTAGGTCAAAACATCTTTTGTTGTCCGTGACCGGTGTTTTATATTTTTTTTGGGACTCTGGTAGTTTGTCGTAAAGTTGAAGTGGTAGCAGCCGGCTGTTTCACCTCCTGTTATTACTGAGCGGAAAACCTTTCACAAGTGTGCAAGTGTGTAATGAATTGAGGACCCAGGTAAATGTGGTGGTTCGTTGAGACCAACAACCAGATAGACCAATAGTTGGTGTCGGACCGAGCCGTGTTATTGGCTGAGGTTTTTAGACAATGTGAGAGAACCACTTTTTTTCTTTTTATTTATTTTTTTAAATCTTCCACAATATATTCATAGCTATACCATGTTAGAACATTGTTGAGAGACATGAAAAAAAATTAAGCTGATTGTTTTGCAGATTTGCCATTGTAGCTTTAACTCACAGGTGAAAATCTGCCTTACTGCTTAAAGCTGAGGAAACCAAATTGGTACGTTTTCAGCGTGATTAAGAGATTGGAGAATATAAAATGTTTGACTTTGGGAGTACGTTTGTGTAGATTCTGAGTCATCCAGGGCAGTATAATCTGAAAGTTTAGTTAGAAAAAACTGGACTACCCTTGTTTTACTTGAAGATGTTTTGCATCTAATCCAAGAAGCTTCTTCACTTCAAAACAGTGAACAGATGGGCCTGTTAGGATCATCAGCACCAACGACACAAATAGAGCTAAACAGAAGGAGAGGCCAGGGACTCGTGTGACCTTGATGGCCTCACTAGTAATAACAAGGTGCCCTTTCAGCAAGTCTGTTTCAGACCACACCTGATCAGCCTCCTAACCCAAGTTTTCGACCTGAAGAAGCTTCTTGGATGAGAGGCAAAACATCTTCAAGGAAATCAAAAAAAGTTCAATTGTTTCTAACTAAACCTTCACGTTTATTATGGGAGTAAAAATACAAACACATATATGTTATCCACATGAGGTGGATCAGCTTACCGATGTCCTTAGCCCGTACAGCGACCGGCCGGCGTAGCTCGGTAACAAACTTCTTGGCGTCTAGTCGGATCTCAATGACATTGTTCAACAGGGCAAAGAGTGGGGCGAGAGGGAAAGAAGCAACGAAGAGCGACACAAACCCAAACTGGATTACTGCAGAGAGGCAAAGGAAAAAAAATTACAACAAATGAGTATTTAGTCCTGGTTTTAATTTTCTTGGTACTTGAGTTTGTTATTTTTACAAGTGGGAAACAAAAAAATGACATTAAAGAACACAACATGGGCATCACAGCATCTATTCTTTATTTGGGTTAATCTGAACATATCAATAAAGTTAGAGCAGTTAGAGTCAAATGCAACAGACATCAACACTTAGAACTTCAGTCAGTCTGAGAAATGTTTTTTTTTCTTCTATAAAAAGTACAAGATAACCATATTAGTTTAACGTAACAGGACATAATAAAAATGATTCCCTACTGGTTGACCCAGTGCCAAAGGTCAGTGCGTAAAACAGTACAAAACGATCTATCTCAGCTTCTACAGGCTTCAGTTAGCAGGTTAAGGTTTAAAGTTCAAAACAGGGAAAATAGAAAATGGCTGAACAAGTCTGGCTTGACTGGAGGAGTTCCAGGGAAAAAAACTCTTCTCTCTAAAACCCACCTGGCAGCACATCTTAGGTAAGTAAGACAGTTTCCTCTGGGCAAATGGCACCAAAATAAAGATGTTTAAATCCAAAACAATTTATCAACACAAACAGGTCTAACTGTCAGCACGATGGTGGAGGACTGATGGTTTGGGATCTGAGGTCACTGAATCCACCATGGACCCCTCTGTAGACAAAAGTATTCAAGGGTCTAATGTGAGCCCATGTGTCATGATAGCTTGGACCAATTATCCCAAACACAGCAGCAGAACAATTATTCAAGAGAGCATCGAGGTCGTGCATTGGTCCTGTCTAAAGCCTGATTCATGCTTCTCCGTTTGCGTCAGTGCGGAGACACGCAACACCATTATCTGTCCTTGCGGGCCTGCCGGAGAGCTCCGCAAGGAAGGACGGAGTCGAGCTCTCTTTTCTAAACATCCGTCTGTCGAGACGGACAACGCAAGCTTGTGATTGGTCAGGACGCTGCTGTTGTTTACAGCGCCGCCATTGCAAAGAGAGCCGAGGATAACAAGCGGCAGACACGGAGAAGCTTGAAGAATACCTCGCGAAAAAACTCTAAAAATATGAACGTTTAATTCTCCCGTGACTGGAGGAGTGAAAAGATGCACATCAAGCGTTTATTTGTGGACGGAAATGACAGGAAACGTGGGTTTAGAGGTGGGGAGCGCATGAAGAGGTGGGAGAATGAGAGACATATATGTCCGTGTTAAAAGTCTCTTATATACACAAAAAACACAATATAAACACACTATCTTGGACCGATACATGACAGGATACCACAGAACAGCGCTACGCCCTCTGTTGTCCTGCCGGGCAATTACTTTGCAACACTCTCCAGGAGACGGAGAAGTATGAAAACAAAACACTTCCGTCAATCCGTGCGTGTCTGTCCCTTGCGGAGCTTACGGAGAAGCATGAACCAGGCTTAAGTCCAGACTTTAGTCTCATTCAAAGGCTGAGGTGGGACCTTAATACAGCTGAGCAGAAACAAATATCTAGTGTGTGTTGTAGAATAACTGCAGAGCTAATGTAAAGACAAGATCGCTGTGATTGTATTCGTATAAGAACTCCTAAGACTGACATGGGGTTGACTTTGTGTACAACTGTATGTTTATCTAAACTATGGATGAGAATAAAGCAACAAATGTTTAAAACACTATAGTTTAGAGCATAAGTGGGAAAACATGACTGACCTAAGGCCACTGGGAAACAAGTTGATTAATGATAAGTTCACCTGCATCTTAAGAATGAGAAAAGGGAAACTTGAGAAAGACACTGCCGTTTGGCTGACTGCGGCTGATGCATCGCTCTGATCACAGCAGTGGAACTTTAGCAGTGTGGGAACGGGGATTTCTAGCGAGCCGGAGACTGACGGCTTCACCCCGGGACACCACGCCGAGACAAAGAGCGGCCAGGAAAAAAATACGACAGCGGGTCAGCGAGCGCTATGGGGCAGGCTCAGAATAACCTCAGCGTCTACCTGAGCCGAGGTCGACGGGTCCGGCCTAGTCGCACAAAGGAGGACCTACACACACCTTTACACAAGCACCGGAGCTCACACACACTCTACACAAGAACAGACGGGCATGTATAGAAGTGAAGGTGTTTACTCCGGTTCAGCTCACACAGCCGAGTGTGGGTGTGGAGGAGTATTTGCATGTAGAGCCCAGACATTTCTGACATTCTGCCCGGTAGCAATTTCCCTCCCACCCCTTTTGTCTTTACTTAGACCATAAAACATCAAATCTGAGATTAAAGCTGTAAAAACTGAATTTACCCAATCTGACCTTTTTTTTAAATTTCACGCTAAGTTTTCTCTTCACATCTCATAGTCCTAAAACTGATTTCTGATCATGAGAAACATTATTTCTTGCAAGCTGACTAGAGCTATATGACAGACAAAACAAATTGTGTTTATCGATTTGTCAGGTTTTAAGAGCAGGATAAAAGCAAAGCTGAGTCCTACTAACTTTGAACACACCGCACAGTAATTTAATACATTTTAAAACGTGTTAATAATTAAGCACGGATACCAGTCTTCCTAGGAGTGAATGTCCCAGTAGGTCCGTTGTCAGGTCGGACCTTGTAATGGTCAGAAACATTACAAAAACCCAAGAGCTCCATCTCAGACTCCGCATAGGTCTGTTCACAGGTTAAAGTTTAAAGTTCATGACAGAACAACAAGAAAAAGACGAGCTTCCAGGAAAAGCCTATTTTCCCATTAAAGCATATATAGATGAAGTTGAAATGTGGTCTTCTGGACAGACGACACCCATCTTGACTCTCAACGGGGAAGGCTGTTGTTGGATTAGTGTTGATAAGAGAGCAGAAAACATCTCAGCTAGTAGAAGCTAACCGTTAGCATTTGCAACTCCACCACACAGCAGAACTCCTCCAGGCTTGTGTTTATTTGTGGAGATTAATAGTCCACATTGGAGAGCAAACAGAGTCAGTGGTAAGCCTGAATTATACTTCTCCATCAGCTCCATGAGGGAGAAACACGCACACATGGAAGGAGACGATATGCCCTCACACTTCTCCGTCTCCTGGGGAGTGTAACAAAGCAATTCCCCGCCAGCACAGCAGAGGGCGTAGAGCTGTTCTATGGCATCCTGTCATGTATACGGTCCAAGACGGTGTGTTTACATTGTGTTTATATTTTTTTGTGTGTATTTTAGAATTTTTAACACCGACAAATTTGCCCCTCATTCTCCTCCCCCTCTTCATGCGCTCGCCACCTCTAAACCCACATTTATCGTCATTTCCGTTCACGAATAAAACGCTGCTGTGCAACTTTTCACTCCTCCGGTCAATAAAAACATCCATATATATTTTTTTAGTTTTTCCCCGAGGTATTCTTCAAGCTGCTCTGTGTCTGCCGCTAGATATCCTTGGCTCTCTTTATGTTTTTGAGGGCGCAGTGACAGCACTGTGGATGACAGCAGCGTCCTGACTGATCCCAAGCCTGCATTCTCCGTCTTGACGGATGGACGTTTCGAAAAGAGAGCTTGACTCTGTCCGTTATTGCGAGCCTGTCGGAGAGCCCTTGAAAGAATGGATAATGGAATTGCGTGCGTCTGTCCCGACACAGACGGAGTTTAAATTAGGCTGTAGAGTTGCGTTGCTGTTAGCCAATCTGAGGTGAGATGTCTAGGAAGTAAGACTCCAAATCCTGCTGTCTGCTGCCCCTTTCTCCAGCTGAATTCTACGTTCTCAAACAGGAATTTGTAGCTTTTTTCCCCAAAGAGCAACTTACAATGCATGCATTCTTTCTAGAAACCATTGCAAATTTATTGAAAATGTGAAAAAGCTTGACCTTTAACTCCTCTGAATATCAGAACGTTCTAGACTCATTTATGGGTCCATGTATCTGACAGCTGTAGATTAGACTAAATTGGGCCCCAAAAGAAGACAGTGAGTTTACACTCGTCAGCAGGGGCGGCGTTAGGCCCGGCTACTTGGGCTGAAGCCCCGGATCTTTCATGATAAGCCCCGGATCTAAATCGCGGAAGTAACATGCAGTACCAAAGTCCAACAGAGAGAGCGCAGCTGGCAGTAGTTTGTAAAGTCCCATTTAGTCACACAGGTGTGTGGTGAAATTTATTCTCCGCATTTGACCCATCCCCTGGGTCAAAATAGCTCGGGGAACTATATGGTGGTTTAACCCCCCAATCCAACCCTTTAATTGCTGAGTGTCAAGCAGGGAGGCATTGGGTCCCATTTTTCTCCAAGTCTTTGGTATGACCCGACCAGGAGTCGAACCCCTGATCTCCCGATCTCAGGGCGGACACTCTACCACTAGGCCACTCAGTCGGTATACAGCCTTCTTGAGCCTCCACCACTGAAGAGAAGCCCTTCAGCAGCTGACTTCTTCTACAGTCTCTGTCTGAAACGCATGAGTGAAGATGGACATAAGGACGTTTTTTAGACCAAAAGTACAACGACAGAACCCCAGCTCTGATGAGACTGGTGTTGACTCAGGTTTGTGAGTCTTATTTGAAAATATTTGTTGTGCTGCTGGTTTGCCTAAAGTTAGCTTACTATCAGGTAAACACTAACAGGAACAATACTCTGCCCTGAATATGCTTAATATGTAGCTTCAGATTAAACATTATGTGGTACAAGATATATATATATATATATATATATATATATATATATATATATATATATATATATATATATATGATGTTGACTAGTGCGTGTCACGTGTGTGCGCGCATGCGTGTGTGCGCGCGCGCGTGAGTGCGCGCGCGCGCGTGTGCGCGCGTGTGTTAAGCCCCGGATCTTCTTCAGTCCTATATCCGCCCCTGCTCGTCAGTAAATCTGCAACAGAACAGCTGAAAAGAATGAATCAGGACCGACACAAAAGATCCTCACTATTTCTGCTGAGAAATCATAAGAACTAAATAATTCTATTTCTAACTGTTTCCTCAAGTGGGCGTTGTTTTTCATAAATACACTTAGACGTACTGTTTTAGGTTCAGTGTTTATAACCATATAATTAAATACTGCCAAGCCTTCTCCCCGTGAAACAAAGGCAACTCCCACTGGTGAAAAGGGTGTCACAGACAATAAATCTAATTCCAGATAATGTGTCAGTTGAAGGTAATGCTAAAAGTGTTTTAGATGTTTTTTTTTCTCCAAACAAACCGAATGGACTAATTATTCATGAAGGGATGCAAAGCTTTGGTGTGCCTCTTGCATCACACTTGTTTACATATCCTGGTTTCTGACTGACGTGAACAAATTGGGATCTTGTATACAAAGTGGGTCTCAGCAACAGGACATAAATAGAGATCTTTTAGGGATATGTATCCGTTTCCCTGATCTTCTCCCTCACAGATGTTGCCATTTACTTTGTGGAATGAATCTAAACAACAGGACAACAGGGTTTGGAAGAGTGGGTGATGTCTACACATAAACACAGAGCATCCTGAATGCACTTGCTCAGGCTAAGTGTACATGTTTACACGTGAGTGAGGCACACTCACTCATCTCCATGTATTCTGGTGTGAGGCCTTCAAATGGAGCCAGAGCATAGTCCAGGTTCCACTGATGTGGCTTCTCCTCATCCCTCTCTTTTGGGGTGGACTTCTTGTCCCTCAGAGAACGGAAAAGCTTCTTCAACTTCCTGTTGAGACCGAAATTGAGAAAGCTGATCAAAACAGGGTAAAACTTATTTATAAGTATATATATATATATATATATATGTTTGTTTATGAACAATACCCTTATTTTACTCAGGGGTTGGAAATCATTTTTGAACAACTCTTTCAACTCAGAAAGTCAGAAATTCCAAACCAACCCTGACCTCAAAGTCCATTTGCCATGATCCGTGTTACAAGCCGTGTCAAGTACCGGGGTTGTGCTGGGGTGCTGCAGCTCACACACCTGACTCCACACCTCTGTGATCTCTCTACCTCAGAGGTCAAAACTTATTGTTCCTTTCACACCAAATTGAGTTTCTCAGACCATTATCTCTATGACAGCTCCATTCTGCAGCTCCTCCAGTCCTCAATAGTAACCTGCCTGTCTGTATATGTGTCTCAGGCTGATTTTATTCTCTTTGTCCTAATTATTTTTACTATTACGTGCATGGGTTCTTAGAATGAAATGGATATCTACTATTTTTTATCTTTTATGTGTAGACATTTGTGCCTTCAAGCAGAGTTAACCAATGAAATGTCGTTCTGCGTGATGACAATCAATAATTCTTACATTACTCTTCAAGGCTCTGGTTTGCTTCTGTCCAACTCCTAAATCTCTCCTTTTCTCAACCTACTACCAGCATCACAATAGCACAGCCATCCTTGAACTTCTTTACCATAAGATCATCTTCTTTCTTCATTCTATTCATTTTCTACGACATTTCTCACCCCACTGCTCCCTTGTCTTCTCAGATCCTGCAAATCCCCATTTTGGCTCTCCTGGTGCTTGAACATTCGTTTTGTAAAATAAACCTTTACCATTTATTACCTACATTCTCCTGAATGTTTCTGCATGAAAGTTCAAGGAATGATCCTCACACATGACACCAATATGGCTGCCCATATATTGATGTTCTTTCCTGATGCTTTTTGTGGTGAGAAGCGGCTTCGTTGCTGCCCCTCGTGACATCAGAATGTTCTATAAGTCTTTTTTAAAAAGTCCCAATTTTTCGTGTCACAAACAGGGGAAGTAGAATAAAACCACCTCTCACACGCAAGAGTGAGCTGCTGCTGGAGGAGCAGTGGAAGAACAGCTCCCCCGTCCTCACTTTCACAGACATTAGGGAGATGTTTTGTGCAAACCCCGCTCCCACAGCGTTCGTTCGGCTGTGTTCAAAAGGGCCAGCCTTTTGAACGGCTCTTTGAGGTAAACAGCTGTCAAATGAATGGCTCCCTTCAAAGAGATAAAAGTCCCATTGCTACTCTTCTCCAAGCCCCTCCCAGATAGCAGAGCTTCTCAGCTCATAGTAGCCTGAATAGGGGATGGGTGGACATGGCCAGCTCCTGCTTGTTTTCTTAAATTGACAGAGCCATGGAACGGCTCTTTCTGGAAAACAGTCAAAAAAAAGTCATAACATATCCCCTCTACATGTGCTGCAGATGACTTTACACCTGCCTGCTGCTAATCCGTACAGGTTCTGCTCTGTTGAGGACCTGTGAATCAACATGTTTTTCTTTGGATGAGCATTGTAAAAACACACTATCACGAGGATGAGTTTGGTTTTTACTGTACAGCAGCGAGCGTTTCAATGGAAAACCATCAGCATAACAACCGGCGGCTGAGTGACAGTAAAGAAACGGGTTTAAAGACACCGGATGGCGTGTTAAAGTGAAAACAGATCTCTGACTGCCTCGGGGAGACCCAGAGAGGCTTTACAAGTGTGAATCTAGAAGAAAACAAGTTTGGATTGGAGCAGTTCTATTAGTCAGTACAGTTCATGTGCATGTGGGTTGTACCTGCGTCTGTGTGGTGCTTATTAAAAAGTGTTAAAAAGCATGTGTGTATTATGCAATAATGGATTTGACATTTTTCATACAGCGAGAAGCAGATCTCTGCCCTGGCCCTTTCTGCTTTTTTCTCTCCTTTGGTTGCAATTACTTTGATTTAAATGTAGCAGAACACTTTCCAAGGCCTCTGACAAACATTTGGGGTGAGAGGTTAATGTTCCAGATCATGGAACGTTTGTTTATTTTTACTATTACGCTTTGATCTTGTCATCTTTTAAACATTTTCACATAAATGTGAGAAGTTTGAAGAAGTGATGAAGCGTTTCCTGTGACTTCTGGCACGCGTCTTTAACTCAAGTAGTTGGGGCTCCACTCTTATGTAACAACATGAATGTGTAGTCCATGAAAGCAGTGGTAGAAACTATAATTGATGACTGTATCTTTACTGAACCCTACATGGTCCTTTTCTTTCAGTAATTCACCAGCAGGCGGCTGTTTTGTACCAACTGTTTGTTTTGCTCTTCTTGTGCTTGAATGACGTGAATCCTCTCTGGGAGGATGTTCAGGCCCAGTTCACCAGGCCCAGAGAGAGTACACCTCTCTTGTCTTCTCTCTGTTGAGCATACAGCTCCTAGTAACCGGTTGTTCCGGAACCAAGACAAAGCCAACATCCTACTGGAGATGCTTTGACAGATGGAACACATCTTAGAGCTGTGGCCCAAAGAAGCTCACAAATATTAACTCTCCTATCATCAACATACAAATAGCAGGTATCTTTGTTTGAAAATGACATTGGGCAAGTTAAACACTAGATACTCAAAAGAAAACTCAATTTTCTACGTGATTCATCATTCGCATGAGCAGGTGTGGAAGTAAATGTCTCTCAAATGGCAAAACACATTTTTTTTTGTCAATTATATTGTTTTAATATTTAAAATAGAGGGAAAATCACAACTGAAATACAAATTTGGTTGATTGCACGGTCCTGAGCGGTTCATTTTTCACGTGTTCACCGAGAGGTCTTTAGCTTTTGACCTTTCGCGCAGCTTTGATGAAGCCTTCATCTCAAAACCACACCCTGGTCAGCAATATATGACCAATATTTCACAGGCTTCTTCCAGGTGTGAAAACCTTTAAGTTAATGGGTGTGAAACTGATCTATTGGTGGAATGTGACACAGCTCTCTGTTCCTCATACTAGGAAACTAATCAAAGAGGCCAGGAGGTTAATCTGTCCTTAAAGCCACAGCAACACGAGGCCTGAAGGCAGACAATGTGTGAAAGTGGTTATAAACACTGTATGCATGGTGGCGCAGTGGTTAGCACTGTTGCCTCGCAGCACGAAGGTCGCAGGTTCGAAACTCGGCTGCGGCCTTTCTGCGTGGAGTTGCGTGCTCTCCCCATGCATGCGTGGGATTCCTCCGGGTACTCCGGTTTCCCCCACAGATCACAACATGCCCTATAGGTTATAAATTGTAAGTCGCTTTGGATAAAAGCGTCTGCTAAATAAATAAACATAAACATAAACACACCTGACCTCTGACCAAAGGGGACTGCTTGTAAAAACTGAGCTATGATTAGACAAGAGGGAGTGAATCTTACAGGTGTCAAGCTATTCAGTCACCAAATAAAGAATATGTTGTATTTTCAAACATCAAATAAAAACGATCAAATAAAGAAAGCATTCAACTTACGGGATGCCGATCTCAAAGATGTTATTCTGGATCAGCTGCTTACCCAGCATGATGATGCTGAGCTGAATACACAACTCGATGAGGCAGCCTCCTGGAGCGCACTGAAGGAGACACGAGTGCTTAAACCTCACACACTCACAGTCACTTTTGTATGTACTCAGTGTAATAAACAGAAAGCTTAATGACAGAAAGAAAACAAACCTCTTCCATTCGATAATTGTTAAAGACGTATGTGTAACTTCCAGGTCGACCTGCAAACCTGCAGAGTTTTTTATTTAGTAACACAACAAGGCTGAAAATAGAGCTTTTTCTCAGCTAATTGCAGGCTCCCATAACACACACCTGTAGACAAACACACATGAATGAAGCTTACCGTCCTTTGAAGAAAGCCACGTAAAAAATAGGAGCGTATGCATTCATAAACTTCAGTAAGAAGGCTTTCAGGATGAGGCGCTCTTCATAGTCTGTTTCTGTTTTGGGAATCTCTGAAAAATATTAGAATTAAAATATACTTTATTTTACCTTTGTGATGTTAGAGGACTACAAACAGGGCTGCAGAGAAAAATATAAGACATTAGGGAAATGTAAGTGTGCTGGGATGAATTTAGGCACCAAAACTTTCCTTTTCTTCTCTGTCCCACACACACTACCACATCTACACGTGAACTCCATCTTCCATTTTTTCCTTCATTTCAGTGGTTTTGAATATAGATGTAAATGTGGGTGAAACCTCTAAGGATGGCTGATGGGGCAGCTGGTGCATGAACGCATCAAAGTTTTATCAGAGGATTCAGCAAGAAGCAGAAAGACTCTTTTCCCCGTGTACAAAGATGCAAACACACAAATTATTAAGTGTAAAATAAATGTTTAACAAGAAACCTGGAATGGTGAGTGTGTTTGCATTTCGTTAACATGCGTTTGAAATGCACTAGGAAAACAAACAGTGGAGAGTTTGATGACTCTAGTCTACATTTTTGGTCAAAGCTTTAGAGAATGACCCAGATAATAACACAGTTTTCTGTCTTGGTTTTTATGAAGGTAGTTTGCCTAGTTTGGAGGTAGAGCTGGGCGAGTTGGCCTAAAGTCAACATCACGGTATACTGACGAGTTCACCTCGAACATGATTAATACATGTATGCACAAAACAAAGGTTGTCCACAAGATGGGGCTGCCACTTGTATCATGTTGAGTCACATTGTCATGTGACTTGATGCTGCAGCTTCTTAAAGAGACATGAACTTTGCCAACCATGTTTTTACTACCACATGTGTTGACAAGGGAAAAATAATACCGGTTAGAGTTAGACATTTCAATTACGGTAAACGTTTGATTATCGCTCAGCCCTCACTGGAGGTTTAACCTGAACATTATGTCACCATCTTGGAAGATACACATCTGTGGTTTTTGCAGGATGGATGATGACAGATAGTTAAACACGGGAACCAGAGGAAGTGCGCTGTAAAATAATCAACATGTGTAGCCTCTCGGGGGTAGTTCAGAAAGAGGAGAATCTAGCAGACTGTCAAGCTCTATGCTAAAAGGAAAGTGAAGCCATTGTTCAGGTCAGGAAACTGTGGATCAGATCTTCACCCTCACCAAGTTGCTGAAAAGGTCATGAGGGTTTGAATGTGCAGTCCACAGATGTTTTGTGTACATGAAGAATGCTAATAGCCTCGCCTTTGAAGAATTTTACGAGGAGCTCTCAAGGAAAATGAGTTGCTTCAGTGTGTTTATGTTCTTCTTGGTTCATCGCTGACTAAATCAGGAGAATGACTTTCTCCAAACGTTAAACCACATTTCTTAACTGAATTAAAAAAAACCAGAGCGCTCTCTGAGTGGGTGTGAGTCTTTGCTTGAAGCAGAGAAGTTCAGGTATCAAGAAGTCCTATTTGTGAGTGATGGTGGGATAGGATGAGAGATCTATTTGTGCCTTATCACCAGTATTGAGGATGATCCCATCCCTTTGGTAAAGAGCAGCAGAAAGTAATGCTTGCATTTTAATGGTCAATCTACGTTCTAACCGACACCTATGGCCATGAATAAAAAGTGCTTGGATGAGGATATTTGGGAATCTGGTCAGGGTGCTTTCAAGGCACGTCATATTGGGAAAGCACCTTGTAGGAGATCCAATACTTGCTGGAAAGATGTTACACCCCTTTTTGGCAAGGAAGGTCTCAGGACCACCCCTAAAATGTGTTGATGAGGAGCCAACTGTCTGGGTCTCCCTAAAAGACCTGTTGCCTTAAACAACGGTTGCTGTTTTATAAATCTGTAACTTTTACTGTAATGTGGGAAAGTGTCATTTTAGCTGGCTAAGCCAGTGCCTCGTCCTATAGAGCCCCGGGCCATTTGAGCTGACCAATACTCAGGATTAGCCGATCGCATTAGACATCGGTTTATGTACAGATGCCAATCACAGAGTGTGCAAGAGCGTTCGAGCATGCACCAAGACATATGACCTTTGGTGACGTTTCTTGTGGACAAGTAAGCCTTTAAAATACATATTTGAATGAACCGCAAAACATGAAAATAATAATTGTAAAATAATTAGTTTCAGCTCTGCTGGCCAGCTAGCAGTGCATGTTCACAAACGAGTGGCGTTGCTTTTGGCCGTAAACACGGAAGTGGTGAAAACAGCTTAAGGTGCAATACATTTGCCATCAGATAAAAGAGACTCTGGATTTCTACTTCAACACATTCAAACAGGGTACTGAGACTCTGTTCTGACTCATTACTACTACCCAAAAATAAGGCAAATTATAAACCAGCATTAACATACATTGTAGTGCTCTTAAGTCCCATTGAAAAATGTACACAGTTTTGTTTGCTTGTTTGCTTAGTAACTGTTAAATGTTAGTGTTACAGATGCAAAACTGAAGTGATGGCGTGCTTTTCTGTACCTAGCTCAGTCAGCCTCAGGGCCACATAACCGTAGATTTCATCAAGGATCAGGATGACCACAAGGTTGATGATGACCGCAGTAGCCGTTACCGTCACACGAACATTGGACTTGATCTCTGGGTCAGGGTTCATTGCCATCAAGGCTGATATTGTGATGCGGTAGATGATTACACTAAAAACTGCCGAACACGTCAACCCAAACTGGTAAAGAAAGAGAACACAGGGGAGATGAGTTAACCTTTATTCAGCCCCGCTGTCCAAAAAAATGACATAAATGGATGGAGGCAGGCCCCTGACGGATTCATTAACTTTGATGGTTGACCTTTTTATTTAACATGATTTCATCTTTGGATGCTGAGAAAGTAGTTACTATGAAGTAAAACATCAATCTGTACTTGCCATAAACAGGATAGAGGAAATATTCACAAGATATCCAGGAAGACGGTCCTTCCAGGTCAACTTCTCAATGGTAACCTAAAAGAAGGAACAAGGTGGAAACAGACGTGAAGAGAGGGAAGATTCTACATGACTTAAAACAATATTCACCATCATTGACTGATTTGTTATAAAAACATCAGCTAGTAAAAAAGAATGTTACACTTTGGTTAAGGAAGTGAGTCTCAGAACTTTGGAAACCAGCTTACAGGCAAAAACAAAAACAAAAAAAAAACTCAGAGGTATGAGATGGTTACTGGTTTAAATGTTCCTAAACTGATTATTACAGTTAGCAGTTATATTAACAAACCACAGAAAACTTTGTGAATGTCTTAGAGTTGCAGCAACTGAAACAAAGAGGCAGAAGTGATATTCCTGCAGGTTTTAATGCCTCCAAGAAGACCAGATCTGTAGAGTCATTTTATTTAAATTTGTGTTCTCATCTACATCTGCACAATGTGAGGGAAAAAATGATGTGAAGAAAGAAAACAGAGATATGGCTGATTGTCTGTAGCTGCCTTCAGTGTTAAATGCTTATGTTAAGTCAGCCAATGTTTAGTTTACAAGTTTTACTTTGGTTGCTTTTTACACCACCTCCTTAAAAACCACTTATACTGTTTGAAGACCATTGTAAATAACATAAAAATGTTATTTATATCAATGTGTGTGTGTATATATATATATATATATATATATATATATATATATATATATATATATATATATATAGTATATATATTGTATTTTATGTTTTTTTTTATGTTTTATGTTTTTTCAGCCCCTGACAGGCCAAAAAAAACAACATATTTAATGCTGGTTGCATCATGTTTTCACCCTGCAGACTACAACTAGAACTTAATGAATCATTCCTTTGTTTTCACCATCTGGGAATGACGTCATTCAATGAAAGGATAAAAGCAAGAATGGTCATAAACAATCTGTAAGGATTTTACATATCCATGATATCGTTGTTAGCAGTGACAAAGTTTCTTCTGATGCAAAGTTATTATATTGTTTCTTCCTTATTCTGCTAAATCTCAAATGTGCATTATTGACATTTGTAAGTCTTCATCATTATTCATTATGGACAATATAAGACTTGGATTAAAACACTAACTTTGTTGTAAAATGACTCCAAGAATTGAACATTTTAACTTGGAGGCTGACATATTTCTTTAAAACTCTTAGCTCGTTCTGTGTTTTGGTTCATAATCATCTTCTTTTTTCTTATTTAACACAGTGTAGTAATTAGATGTTGTTTTACCTTTGGCTGACATGTTTCGGCCGGAATTACTACACTGTGTTAACTAAGAAAAAAGAAGATGGCGTTGTTACGATCCAGGCTGTCTAGGAGGCCTGGGGTAACAATTGAGGATGCATGTTCTCGTGATAAAATTAACAAAACAACATTTATTTACATTAATATAACACAAAACACAGTTTATATAAAAAAATACACATCAGCAGCAACTCTATTATTTCCACTCTTTGTCTCGCTCTTCCTCTTCATCCTCCTCTTTCTCTTTCTTGCCCTCCTCCTCATCCCCCACCTTGCATACGCACCCGACCTTGACCTCTCACATGAATTCTTCTATCCATTGTCACACGTTCTCATTCCCACCTTCAACAACCTGTTGTCAATCAATGACATTTGTGCTCTTGTTATGGGTAAATGTGTGCCACTTGTGTTTACCTTTATGGATGACATGATGTACGTTAGAGTGCAGAATGTGTTATAAGAATGAGAATGCGTTTAGAGTTTTGCTAAACCGTGTGAGATTGTTTACGGTTTTGACAACAGGCTCAACAGTTAGCTTAATGAGTTCAAGCAACTGAGAACTTTCTTCAGTCAATGGATTTTAGTGTTTTAGCAATTGAGAAAAACTGTAAACTCAGAGGGAGAAACATGAGAATCAAGCTTCAGCTAACTGCTAGAGCAACCGCCCCATCTAGTGGACACGTTAGAGTTGTACAAGAATCCTAGATGAAAACACAAATTAACAAATGTCTTCCAGTGATTAGTAAATGCTCTAGTTTTATAAAAATAAGAAACATACATGTTAAACCTAGTTATCCAGCATTTTTGAGGTATTTATTTCTTGCAAAACAGCAACAACTGTGCAAAGGTCTGGTTTGGACATCCAGCAGAGGTGGTCTGGACAGACTGACTCAATATAGACATGATCTGCATGTCCATGCAACGGTGACTGTTTGCAGAGACAGTCACGCAGTAGCCGCTTCTGTCTTCTGACACTTCTGCCGTTTAATATTAGAAACATGATGCTGAGAGTATTTCCTTTATTCTGCAGACAGTTACTCAATAGACTCAATGTGATAGAAACATATTTTGTTACCACCAACAAAAACAACAACAGGTAAGTACGATTCTTTGAAAATATTATTCAGGTGGATATTCAGGCACAGATCTCATTATTCAGGTACAGGAACACATTTCATACAATGCACTAAAAATATGCAGGATGGAATAAAAGAGACAAGGTTAAACTATTCTACAATGTGTGTGTGTGTGTGTGTGTGTGTGTGTGTGTGTGTGTGTGTGTGTGTGTGTGTGTGTGTGTGTGTGTGTGTGTGTGTGTGTGTGTGTGTGTGTGTGTGTGTGTGTGTGTGTGTGTGTGTGTGTGTGTGTGTGTTTGGCGAGGACGGCCATCAGCAGGGGAGGTAGTATATGGGTCAGTTGTTATATTTGGCTTTTTTAGTCCATTGAGGAAGGACAACCCCTGATGACAGACACCAAGTGACACTTTTTATTTCTCGTTGTCAGTCTCTCTGTTCATCCACCATCTTATCTGTCTCTCTCACATTCAGGAAGTAAGGCCAATATAGACAAATCAAGTTTTTAATTAATTCAATCATGATTTAACTGCATTAATAAATGAAAACACTCGAACCTGCAGGAAAGCAAACACGATATTTGACCCTGCTTTCGATATGTTGCTGTGTGATCGGGGCTTTAGGAAGATAGCTGAGGGAAGTCCTTTTCTCAGATGGATCCCATTTCTGAATTATTGGGGCATCTGAGAAAATAATGCTTCAAGAAGAAAAGGTACCAACCAGTACCCAGAGCTGAGATAGTTAGGAAGATGAGTGAGGAGAGAGAGAGAGAGAGAGAGAGAGAGAGAGAGAGAGAGAGAGAGAGAGAGAGAGAGAGAATGATAAAGAAAGAGAGAGATAAAGAAACCCTATGAAGCAGGTGGACAAACAAAAACTCCCAATGATTGATTATGGAGGAGGGGCTGCCATCAGGCTAGATGATGATTGTTGATGTAACATACGGAATGCTCGCAACCAGAGAAAAAGCTGACAAATAATCTAAAAAGACAAAAGCAGCTCATTTGGTGAAGACACTACAACACTTGGGTCCCTCTCAGGATATCTAGTGGTATGCAGTATTGCATATTTTGGTATCGATCCTAAGGTAAAAGAAAATACAGGCCAGTATCGCTTACACCGATACTGATACTTTTCAATAAATCAGATGGATGAGTCATTGAATTGCTAAATATTTGTAAATTTTTACACACAGGTAGGCTAGAAAAATCAATAGTAATCCCATGTTTTCAATAGTACGCAGATTGTTGGAAAAGTGGACTGCACAAAATGGGCATAGGTGCTCACTCAACTTTGAATCCAATTGGGTTTTGTAGGGTGAGGGACCCATCCAATATGGCGGCAAAGTGGTTACGCTTGCCAGATGCCGCCTCTACGTAAGCATGATCTCTATGGTTTGCCGGGGGGGGGGGGGGGGGGGGGGGGTGGAGATCGGGTGGGGGGGGGGGGGGGTGGAGATCGGGTGGGGGGGTGGTGGTGGGGGGGGGGTAGGAGATCAAAGTGTGCCTGCTCTGAGCTGACACAGGAGCAGTGAGTCCAGCGACTTCGCTGTTTTCTTTTTGCCCAAGAGCGGGACTTAAAGTAAAGAATCAATTTTACTAGTCTAGTATTGATCCAATAAAGATGCTGACTTGGTATTGATACTATGGATATCTGGATCGATCCACCCACCACTAGCCACCAGGAGAAAGCCACCCACCACGTCCTACTATGTTGGATTGTTGTTTGCTAAAGCACGAACATTTACAGTCATCCGGGCATTTCAGTTAAAGTTTTTGACTTTTTTGTTTCAAGTGTTACAATCACAAATCCTAAATGAGAAGTTGTTAAATTCTATGTGTTCAGGAGTGAAAATGGTAACGTCTGTTCCTACTGAATAGATTATTGTTATCTTTTCCTCTTGCCTTCACTTTTAATGGACATCAGCTTTAACCTGAAATCCATCTCCAGCAGCATGGAAATGTCTTGCTTTAGCTATTCTACAATCAAATGATAAAACTGACTCAAGGTTTTTTAGGGTCTATTTAGAGAACCTCCGGCTTTCAGTACAAATGAACAATTTAAAAACTTGCCAGCATCAGTTAGCTTAGTCCCACATTTTAAAGATCTTTTCTCATATTAAAGTAAATCCCATTTCAGTGCATCAGGTAGCAAATCTAACGGTTCAAGAGTGTGTGAGAGGGAGAGTTGTGTGTCGCCATAGTGATGGTCACTAATCTTACCCCTGGCTTCCTGCCCAGCATGCATCACTCCCACTCAGCCTCTCTCTCTCTCTCTCTCTGCTTTTCTTCAAACCTCCACTTCATCAAGCTGCTCAGCCTTTTTGTTCATTGTCTTCATTATTTTATTTCATTATTTAAATAAAAAAAGTGTTGTCTCTTGTTCATCCATTAAGCATGATATATTTAAAATTTCCCAAGCAAATAAATACAACTCTGGTTTGAATATCTGAACCAAAAGGTATATTCTGATTGACTCAAAACTACAAATGTGCATGTTGGATTAAGCTAAATAAAAATGTTTGCACAAAATTAAATGTAGCTGTAATAAATAACTGAATCCTATTGGCTGCATGTGAATGTAACACAACACTAAAGAAATTATTTGTAATGTTTTTAAAGAGCAAGTTGCCCCTAAATCAACCGTTTTTGCTGAAAAACTGAATAAATGAGTGTTGAATAGTGCCGTAGAAATCCCTAACCCTAACTCTAACCCAATATTTTGTCATTTTCAGTGCATCTTATTTCAAATAGAAATATTCTGCCTAAAACGGTCAGTGTAGCGCCCTCTTCAGCTTGAATTTGAAACAGCCACATCAGTCATCACCGCTATTGGCTAAACTGGTATTGTCTACGTTAGCCAGTAGTTCTGACAGGGCTGCACTGCACTGCTGAGCCTTAGCCCCGCCTCTGGCTGCCCCGGCCACTCACAAGCCGATACGAAACGATACGGCTCAGAGTCGTTTCCCAGGCAGTCCTTCCTTATGGTGCATTTTTCAAACAGGAAGTGTGGGTGGTGTAAGACTTGTTTAAAGAGCTGCAAAATCAAGGAAAAAGTCAATAATATTTCATGAATATTGAAATCATTAATTAGGTTACTTAGCGAGTTGGGAATGAATTTGTGGTGCGGCTCATCAACATAAGAGCTCAGTTGCAGTGTCACACACACGCACACACACACACACGCGCACACACACACACACACACACACACACACACTGATGGGGACGATTTCCCTTCTGACGTCTCCGTTACCTAGGAGTGTTGCAAAGCCAGGACAACAGAGGGTGTAGCACTTCTCTGGTGTTATCCTGCCCCCATTGCGGTCCAAGTATGTGTATTTACACTTGTGTCTTTGTTACAGTATTGTATTTATATATTTCAGAGACTTATAATTAAATCAAACTTTATTTATAAGGCACTTTTCATACGGTTGATGCACCTCAAAGTACCTTACAGATGAAAATGACCCGACAGCACCCACATCCCCCACCACCATTACACACACACACACACACACACACACACACACACACACACACACACACACACACACACACACACACACACACATTGTGACAATGGGCTTTTTAAATTTAAACACAAACAGATTTGTCCCTCATTCCCCTCCACCCCTTCATGCAGTCACAACCTCTTACCCATAAAATGATCATGATTTTTGACCACGAATAAAAAGTTAGCTGCATTTCTTTTTAATCCTTCATTCACTGGTGTATATTGATCAGACCTTTTCTGCGAGATGTTTGATTCATTCCATGACTGCTGCTAGATAGTTTGGGTGCTTGTTTTATTCTTGAGGGGAGGAACGGCGGTGCTGTAGATTAATTTAAAGGATGCGGCATCCGGACCAATCACAGGTTTGTGTTCTCCAACACTTTCGATGGACAGTTTCATTGTGTTTGTGTGCAGATGGAGAAGTATAAATCAGGCTTTATTCATCATATGCAAAGGATTTGCCTCTGATTGGCTGACACCATCGACATTAGAATTATGGACATCGCCTTTCCATAGACTCTAATATCACTTTTTTGAGGCATTTTGACCGTGTCACAGGTTCCGTCAAGCCCAGACAATTCCATAAAAGGGAAGAGAGGAGCTGAGGGTGGGGCTGTAAGGCTGGGATCAACTGACGACACCCGGTCGAACTAGCTACAAGCTAATCTGAAGCTAACCCAAAGCTAACGCGGAGGTGGGAGCTAAGCTAACGGAGGTAGCAACCTAGCTACAACCGGAGTTAACTGTGCACAACACCAGAGCTTCTGAGTCAGAGATACGCCGGGCTGACCGCTGGGTAAAATCGGGTGGAAAGGTTTCCATCCCAGAGCTCCACCAGCCGGCAGCCCGCGCAGCAGACAGAAGCCGCGATCAGACAGAGATGCGCCGAGCTTCAGGGAGACCCAGCCGGCAGCCAGCGCAGCAGACAGAAGCTGCGATCAGACAGAAATGAGCCGAGCTGCAGGGAGAAACAGCCAGCAGCCCGGCGCATCAAACAGAAGCTGCGAAGCCAGGGGAGAAACGGGTGGAAAACTTCTGTCTCCCGAGAGCTCCACAAGGCGATAGTCGGAACCCAGCTCCACCAACATGTTATATTTCAACCCATTTTCTAAAATGCAGCATTGTGTTAAATGCACTGGGTTTTACCCTATTACATTTAAATTTCATGGTTAAACAGTACATGTTAAAATCTAAGCTCAGCTCAGCAGTGACCTGAAATACATAAATATAATTTTACTTACCGAAAAAAATGAGGTGGAGACTTGGACGCTCTATTAGTGCAATTAATGCCACAGCAAGTCATTTTGTCCAACAATTGCAATAAAAATATCCAAAAAAGAATACACAAACACAGAGACTCAAAATCCAGGAGCAGTTTCCAAGCCAGACCGAGGCTCTACTGAGGCCTTTCCACGGAGCTAGCTCTGTGGTCACGTGCGTCTGAGGTGGTGGTCACGTGCGTCTGATGCTCATTAATTATACAGAATTTTAGGCTTTTAATACACTTAAACAGAAGAGTGAGAAAAAAATTCACCCCCCTCAGAGTTGTCATGAGTGTAAACTAGATCATTTAAACCAAAAACATGTTTTGGTACCAGGCTGTAAACATGTTTATTTCTTCTGTGAAATTGGTATTTTTAACATGGGAGTCAATGAGGATTTGCTCGCTTCTGACACCAGCCCCCAGCGGATGAGAGTGGAACTGCAATTTTTGGTACTTCCGGGTTCGACTCAATTTTAGAGCTCCGGTGTGGGGGCTTGGCTGACACCAACAAGATTCTACCACTGACCACATGATTTCCAGTGTTGATATTTTATCTTCTCAAATCACACAAGCCTAGAGGAGTTCTGCCATGTGGTGGAGTTGCAAATGCTAACTGTTAGCCTCTGCTAGCCGAGACATGCTCTGCTCTCTCCAGGATGCTAAATCAACAACAGTGTTCCCTGTTGTGAGCCAAGATGGGTGAGTCCATGAATGCTAATTTACAGTATGACGTAAATCCGAGAGGCTTTTTCTGACCCGAGCGTTTCCTCGTCTATTTTCTATCGCCGGCTAACACAGGAAATGTTGCATAAAGACTATTTTCACATTCAGCCTGCATGTTAAGCTCAGAGTGATC